>NC_056731.1:263929362-264041862 GCF_019279795.1 Protopterus annectens | reverse complement strand
CTTTATGGCCTAAACCAATTAATTTAATTTCTGACTATTTTTCTTAAGGTTAGCTAGGCTGAGCTTAACAGAGAATGCTGGAAGGGAAGGGGTTAACATACATACATTTCATCAGTTACAATACAGTCTGATCTGACATACATGCATATTTATTTTCTGTCAGACAGGACCCACTGTTGATACACTTTTAACACAAGCGTCTGTACAAATCAGTTTGATAATCAAATGACAACATTCTTTACAAAACTCCAGCTAGTTACGCTGGCATATGTTACACATGCACTGCCCTACTCTCTCTGGCATGGCTGGCACTACCTTACATCATCACAGGAAGTCCTATGCCAAAATTCGAGGACTGGTCTGGTAAAAAACATCCACTTTTCAGTTCAAGCTCCATTACCTGATTTTGAAGAAAATGTTTCTTCAGGGACTCCTGGGAGAGTAATTTAACTTTCTGGAACTTGTATGTTTCAGGTGTACAGAATGACATGACAACCTTTTTCTTATAAATACTATGACATTTTAGTTTCGTATTTGTTAGTTGCCTTTCATCATCTTTAGAGCACTTTTTTGTCAATGTATGCAGTACGCGTGATAGTTAACCTGCAGCCCCTTACAAGGCAGGCAAATAGTATAATATGGTTATTATTATAAATACTGGTGAAGTACTAAAAGATGAAGTGTTACTGAGAAAAACTTGTAACCAAAAACATAAAATAATGCCAAATGGAAGTTTGAAAGATGGATAGAAGTGATTTTAAGTGCTTTTGTCTCTACTAAAGAAACTTCATCATAATACACCACAAATGTAACAACTACCATTATACAGTGAATACAAGCCCCTTTCATTGGATAATTACATAATGAATGAGTACATTAATAAACCAATTAAAACACAAAGTTAGTGCAAGAACAATCTTGGGGATAAAACATCACAGTAAAAAATAATTTATTTGAAATAGCTTGCAATAAAGTCAGTTGTTCTAAATAACCAACAATAAAATCAAGGTAATGGGTCTCATCTAAATTATAAAAACATGGCTTTTTTAAAATCTCTCAAAATGATTATAAGTTTCTTGCCTACATATACAAAAGATGCGTTGTTGTTGTGTCTTTCGGCTTTTCCCGGTTAGGGGTCGCCACAGCGGAACTCAGGTCCGCTAATGATTGGCAGTTGATTTTTACATGCCGAGTTGCCAGCCCTGACGCACAACCTTCAACGAAGGTACGCACATTCACACATGTCTCCACGCAGAAGACTCTCTAGCTGAGAATCGAACCGGACAGCGTCTTACTGTGAGGCGACAACGCTACCGCAGCAGTAATAGATGTAAATTCATTTAAACCAGAGGGAAAAGTGACACAACCTGAGTTGCCAAACCAATTCCAGAGTTTCTAAAAGCACTTTCATGTGAGTTATGAGGGACTTGTTCCAGGATTCCAAAGTAGAATCTATGAAAACTACAAACTGAAGAATGTTTGTACAAAGCTGTAAAACACACAACAGGTGGCACCTCCTTGTTATTCAGTGAAATCCCTACTAGTATTCACCTTGTTTTCCAAGTGTTTAAAATTAGGAACCGTCTTAAAAATACTACCACCCATTGTGGGTTTTGCAACCAGTGTAGATACATTTCACCAGATGGAAGCATTCTTCTGGATGATATATTGAAGTCTAGAGTGTCTTTGCAAAAAGGGAATTGTGCATCACAAGGGGTGGTTTATATTGCTGTATGTTCTGAATGTTCTGCCTTTTACATGGGCAAAACTGAAAGAAGTTTGAAAACAAGAATCAATGAACACATATGTGTTACTACTACTAAAAATGAAAACAACGCTTTGTACATTATTCAGTTTGTACTTTTCATAAATTCTACTTCAGAATCTTTGAACAAGTCCCTCACAACCCACATGGAGGTGACTGGAAGATGCTTTTAGAAATGAAGGACTTCGTTTGGCAGCTCAGGTTATGTGCTACCTTTACCCTGGTTTTGCATATATGTTCAAGAAACTTAAAATCGGATTGAGAGTTAAAAAAAAAATGTTTTTTTTTTATAATACAAGTCAGAGGAGGTTGGCATAATGCTCAAGATTACTGACATTACAAACACAGGATGCAGGGTTTGATTTGTACTAATTTAGGAAACTATAAGACCAGTTACCTTGAGTTTATTGTAGGTTATTTTGAACAAATGACTTTATTGTAAGCTATTTTGAATAAATGATTTTTTACTGTGATGTTTTATTCCTAGGATTGTTCTTGCAGTGACTTTTTAAACATTTCAATTGGTCTATTAATTTTCATATTTACTATGTAATTATCCAATGAAAGGGGCTTGTATTCACTATATAATGTTGCTTGCTATATGTGTGGTGTACTGAAGTCTCCTTAGAGATGAAATCTTTTAAATTTATATCCATTTTTTGAACTTCCATTTGACGTTATGATAGGTTTTTGATTAAAAATATTGGTCTGAGATCTAGTTTTACTACAAAATTCTTAATTAATGCTAATCACTCTCAGTTCAGGGATGGAAAGCCTTTAATGGATTTGGGACAAAGAATGGTTTTCCTTTGCCTTTTTGGACTTTGAATTCTCTACTGCCAAGTTCTCATGTTAAAATAATTTTGGCTCTTTTTGAGAATATGAAGAATGTTACTGTCAGTTTTTAACCCTCTCAGAAGTAATCCTCCTCTGAATTATTTAATTACTTCTGCTGCTTCTGGCATTACCTAGCACCTTAAGTGTTGTTTATGATTGTATTGATGTCTGTTGTGCAGCAGCTTCTTTTAAGAGAATGTTTGAATGAGAAATTTGCAGAAGATTCTTGAGGATGTTAAAGGGAAACTTTTTATTTTTATCTTTGATAAGGAAGTGTTGTTTCGTCCCAGCTACTCAACTGTTTTATGAAACAGGAAATGGGAATTTATTCAAGGGCTTATTTAGATTTTTCAGCCCTCCTCTTTTTAAAGCATGCATGGACTTTTCTGCTGACTTGGGTTCTTTTTACTATATATGGAACAAGTACCATCTCCAGCAGCCTTTAAGCAGGAAGGTTCAGAGAAGTCCTATATATTTTCAGAACTACTGCAGCATCCCTCCCTTCTCTTCACCCGGAAAATCCTTTTTATTTGTCCAAGATGCTGGTACTTCTTTTCAACTCTGTCTGTGATTTTCGTACATAAATGGGTTTTGAAAGTTATCCCAAAGGGGTACTAGTGGCAGTGGGAGTCCTTTACTCTTTCAGAAAATTCTTGCATTTTCACCATATCTAGCCTGTTTTCTACTGGCATTCAGTGAATGCTTTTGTGAAGAATAAGAAAAACAGTTTCTTCCTGAAAACTGGTTCTTGACCTTTCTTTTCAAAACCTGTTTATGAAAGTACTCAGGTTCCTTCAAACCCAGTAACCTCCCATTTTTTCAGTAACACTAGGTTGGAAGATGTTATTCACAGTTTCAAGGTATTTCTAAATTTTTTTCAATGGCTGGATGAACTTTCAATTCTCTGCTTTACCCTTTGGTTTATCTACTGTTCTAAAGGTATTCAAGTGTCTAGCTCCTGTGATAGCTCATTGCACTCTGCAAAGTATTCACTTTTTTTCCTTGTTTTAGATTTAAGAAAGACTCTGCAAATAAAGCAAGTAAAAGTGTCTATTAATGTGTCAGGAGTCTCTTACTTGGGTAAGAAGTCTCTTTCTCAGCCTCGAATTCCTATTCTGTGTTCAGAAATCTTATTTCATTCATTCTGACAGGATAATTTTCTGGGATGCCATCTAGATTTCTCCATGCAACAAGCTTTTCTCCCATAGGAAAAAGCATACATATATCTAGACCTGTTCCTGAGATTTACTTACGAGTGTGATAATCTCAGACTTTTGGGACTTATGACATCCACAATTCTCATAATTCCCTTTGACACAGATTGGTTAGGAGGGAATTTCAGTGTTTTTTGAAGACAGAGTAATTCCAACATCTTCACCTCCTGATTTTTCAGATTCTAGTATTGCACTCTGTATGAGGAGAATTGCCTTGGTGGAGAGACCAGTTATTCTGGAATCCAGGTCTCACCTTCCCTCTGGAAACTCCTGCAAAATGTAGCAGATTCTTCATATTTTGTATGGTAGACTGTGTCTATTGAGTAAAAAAGTGTAGGGTCTATGGAACAAGAAATCCACAAAAATTGCCAAACAGTCACCAGTAAATGAAAAAATGGACCCCAGAAGGTGCACAAAAAGAAGTTATGTACCTACCATAATGTTCCATGTTAGTGGTCTTCATCTCGCCTTCTTTCTTGCTTGTTGGGGATCGGAGCCGATCCTCGGCTCCGACTCAGCCATTTTCTATAGCTCGAGAGCTGTTTACTGGCTCGAGGCTACCCCTTATCCCATGCTGCCTAGCGCTAGCTACCCAGATCTCGTTTGAAATAGCTAACCCCAGCCATAGCTGTAAAATGAAACCACTCCAAACAGAAGGTTAAACCTACCTGTTATAATCTCTAAGTCAGTAGAGGAAACAAACCAGAGAACACTCAGCCAGTGAAACCTGAACTCCTCTCGGTCCAATAGGACAGGGGGATGGTTGGGGGGACACAAGAAAGAAGGCAAGATGAAGACAACTAACATGGAACGTTATGGTAGGTACAGAACTTCTTTATGTTAAGTTGTCTATCTCACCTTCGTTTCTTGCTTGTTGGAACAGCGTCCCTAGCACCTACGATCCTGGGCGGCTCATTGGAACAGACTCTTCAGAACAGTGAAACCAAAGTTAGCTCTACTCCTGGAGACCATGTCTAACTTGTAATGAGAAATAAAGGTATGAGGATTTGCCCACGTGGCAGCGGCACAGATATAGCGTCCATGGGCAACCTAGACTGGAAGGCTACAGAGGTGGCCAAAGCCCTAGTAGAATGACCTTTCGGTTTGACAGACAACTCTGTTTCTTAGATGATAGATGAAGGTAATAACGTGAGACAACCACCTGGAAAGGGTCACTTTGGAAACTGGAAGACCCTGTTTGCCCCTAGCATAGGATAGGAAAAGTTGGTCCGACTTTCTTATATCCTTCATTCTATGCAGGTAAAAACGCAATTGTCTATTAACATCCAAAAGGTGTAATTTGTATTCTGCCTTGTTGGTGTGGTTAAGAACCCGGATTGTGGCAGAAGCGGTCCCAGAATGAAAAAGCTCTGTTAGGAACTCCAAGATTTCATGAACTGGGGCTGAAAAGGGATCTATGTTCCTAGCCTCTGCCCAACAAGAGAAACGTTTCCATTTGCTAGCATAAGTCTTCCTAGTAGCAGATTTGTGAGAGGAGACAATAATCTTGCGCACGGCCAGGGAAATGCTGGGAAGCCTGGCTAGGGTTGGAATTGGATCAACCAAGCTGTGAGCTGGAGTGTTTGGAGGGATTGATGCAGCTTTCCTGATTGATGAATCAGCAGGTCTGGAATAGGATCCAGAGTCCAGGGCTGCTTGAGGAGGTAACGGTGCAGGAACGGAAACCATATCTGTCGAGGCCAGTAGGGGGCAATGAGGTTCATTTTGCAACCCAACGGAATAGCTTTCTGTATGAGTTTGGGTATAAGAGGGAACGGCGGGAAGGCATAAAGAAGTCCCTGAGGCCAATCGTGGACTAGAGCGTCTCTGGAAGGGTGACTGGGAAGCAGTAAAAGGGAGAAGTAGTTGCTGCATTTGCTGTTGAAGGGGGTGGCAAACAGATCGCAGCAAGGCTGCCCCATTTGCGGAAGATCAGATCCGCAACTACCTGATTCAGAGACCACTCGTGAGGCATGAGAATAGCTCTGCTGAGCCTGTCCGCTATGACGTTGGACTTCCCAGGGATGTGTGTCGCAATCAGAAATCGTTGGGAGGAAATTGCCCACTGCCAGAGTCTGACTGCTTCTCGACATAGGGGGTAGGACCTGGTTCCGCCCTGCTTGTTGATGTACCACACCACTGACATGTTGTCCATTTGATCTGCAATGGTCCCAGAAGTGAGACAGTCCTGAAGGGCTTGCAATGCTAGGAGCACGGCTCTCATCTCCAAGACATTTATGTGCAGATGGTACTCGTGAGGCTGCCAAGTGCCTTGGACTGTCCTGCCCTGATAATGCCCCCCCCCCCCATCAGTGAGGCATCCGTGGTCACTGTGGCAACTGGAAGATGCTGGATAAATGGTCTGCGCTGAGACACTAGTGGGGAGACCATCCACCAGGAAAGGTGCCTTTTGCATGTTTCTGTAATCATGATCATATGAGACATGGGGAGCTGTTGAAAGGACCAGTTGAAAGGACCAGTGTGAAAAGAGAAGCCACTGAAGGATTCTCATGTGAAAATGGGCCAGAGGTATCAGAAGAATTGCCGCTGCCATAGAACCAAGAGTTTGAAGTACCAACCTGACTTGTACCCTTTTGCATTGCATGAGGATATGAACTTGCTGCCGAATTGTGGCCACCCTGTCTGGCGGTAGTCTTGCGGACATACTTCTTGTATCTAAATCTGCTCCTATATAGGTAATAGATTGACAGGGCAATAAGGCAGATTTTTCAAAATTTATGGTAATGCCTAGCTGGGCACAAATTGTGATTGTATAGTCCCTGGCTTGAAGAAGTTTATGCCTGGTAGTAGCAGTAAGGAGCCAGTCATCTAGATATGGAAACACCTGGAATCCCCGATGCCTCAGGTGAGCCATGACTACTGTCATGCATTTGCTGAACACCCTGGGGGCTGTGGTGAGACCAAAGGACAGAGCTCTGAACTGGAAATGACTGGCTCCCAGCCGGAAGCGAAGGAGCCTCCTGGAGCAACTGTCCATTTTGATGCGATAGTACGCATCCTGAAGATCTATTGAGCACATCCAATTGTCCTGACCCAAAAAGGGTAGAATGGACTGTAGCGTGACCATCCGAAACCTTGTTCTTTGAACAGACTTGTTTAGTCTGCTGAGATCCAGTAATGGTCTCCAGTCCCCTGTCTTTTTTGGTACCAAAAAGAACCTCGAGTAAGTTCCGGATCGTTGTTGATCTGCCGGGACTTCCTGGATGGCTCTTTTCTAGCAGTCTTGAAACTTCTATGACTGCTTGGGCCCTCAGATTGGGTGGAACATCTGGAGGAGATTTGCTTGATGGTAAGGGGGGTTGAAAGAAGGGAATTATGTAGCCTCCGGATATGACTGAGTGTACCCATTTGTCTCGCATTAGGTTTTGCTAGGCTTTTGGGTACAGAGAAAGTCTTCCCCCGACTGCCTCCAGAGGCGGGCAGCCGGGCAACCCTTCAGGGATGCTGGAAGGGCTGGTCAGAGAAGGATTCTCTGCTGCCCAGGTTCTGCGGACCCCCTCTGCCCAGAGGGCGGCGTCTATTGTTGTTGTTTCCTCCTCTGCCCCTGGAGGAAAAATCACTACGTGTGTCAGGAGAGGCTCCCTGGGATTTCCGAAACCACATTTTACCACTCTTCTGACCCTTGGGATATGGTGTGGAAGAAGTGGAAAAAACAGACTCCCATGGCAGAGAGAGTCTTGCCTTCCTGTTCACACCTAGTCAGAGTGTCTTTCACCTGTGGTTCAAAAAGAAAGGAACCATCAAAGGGAGTGTTGGTGAACAACGCTCTAAAGGGTTCCGCGAAATTACACAGCCGCATTCATGTGTGTCTCCTGAGGGCCATGCCTGTACCTGCGGCTCTACTCGCACCATCGGCTGCATAGGAAATGAGCCTCATGGAGGAGTTGACTACAGAATTACAGGTCGCCAGCTGAGAAGCCGCTTTAGCTTGAGCCTCTTCAGCCGATGTATCCTGGACGGTATCTCCGAGCTCTTTCAGGAGATCCCTCTGAAGCCTGGTAAAATGGCATAAGTAATTCAGTGACCTCATGGAAAAGGTCGCTGAAGCAAACATTCGCTTCCCGTATCTGTCCATGGTCCTAGACTCCTTGTTAGGAGGATGGACAGAGGAAGAAGTTTCCGCTAACTCCTTTTTAGTGGCTGCTGCTACCACCATGGCATCTACGGGAACACCCTTAGTAAGGAACTGTTTATCAGGGGGGTGCAGTGATAAACTTGCCGGGTCTCCTCGGGGTGGGCTCCACTGTATCCGGGGCTGACCAAGCCCTTCGAGCCACTACTGACATTAGTGGATCGAAAGGCGGAGAAACCCAGGAGGTGGAAGGTCGGGAACCGAAAGCATCGAGGAATACAGATTCATCCTCAGTAGGGGCAAGGGTATTCCAGTTCCCCCTCTGCTTAAGCATTTCTAGGATGTCTGAAAAGGAAACATCTTCAGAGTGGGATCTCGCGGACCCTTCTGATTCATCCAAATCCTTATACGAAGTGACAGACTTGGGGGAGTCAATGTGCTTCCTCATGCACTTCTTCTGAGGGGGTTCCTCTGAATGATCAGGGGAGGCCTCAGAAGAAGAGGAAACACACAATGGGGTGCCCTGGAGCGCCGGTTCCCCATGCTTGGGGTCTGGAGGAGGGACAGAGGTTGACGCAGGCACTATAGGGGACAGAGCCAGTGGGGTCAAAAGTGGAGCTGACTCAGAGGCCAGTACACTCCTCATGACATCGAAAGCATCCCTGCCACGATGCAGGGAATGCTCCAGCTCAGAGGAAACCGGAACCCTCCTCCGCACCGAGGGAGACTGCTCTGAGGCCGATGTAGGAGCAGAGCTCACCTGCACAGACGCTCTGAGAAGAACGGGGTCGGACAAGGGTCCGATGCCACTCGCCCCCTCAGAACCGACAAGGGATTCTCGGCACCCAGATCCCTCGATGGACGGCACCATCGAGGGGATCTGAGCCGACGATGGAACCGAAGGAGAAATAGTTATCAGAGCCGACGGTTCCACGATTTGAACCCCAACAAACTCTGGCTCCGAGCTCAATGGAGTCGGAGGAGGAACATAATCAGAAACGGACGGAGCAGACACCTGTTGAGGAGGGCTGGACAACATCTTGGCAAGTGCCTGCGACTTCAACAACCTACTGACCACTCTCTCCACGTTGTAATCAGAGAGCCTAGAGGACCGAGAAGAGTGGGAGGATCTGTGACTGCGGTCACTCTGCAACAGGGGAGACTGAGGAGCTGAATGTATAGACTCTAAGGAAGGGGACCTCGTTCTCTTGTAGGTCCGCGATGGCTCCGAAGGTGCTGGTGGAGCCGACGGGGAGGCAGTCTCCTCGGTTCCAGCCGGAACCAAAGTAGTAGGCAAGGCTTGGGCCAATGCTGACTCCGAGCTGGGAGCCAACGACTTGATCGGTTTAGGAGATTTCACAGGCTGAGCCTTGGCCGGTGAATCCTGGGACTTAAGAAGGCCCCTCAAAATAAGCTTATTTTTGCGCTCCTGCAGAACTCTTGGGCTGAATGCATGACAAACAGAACAAGAGTCCTGCAGGTGCACTGCGCCTAAGCAATAGAGGCAAGAAGTGTGCCCATCTGTCAGAGACATTTTCTGACAGCATGAGTCACACTTCTTGGATCCAGACACCTTGGATTCTTTAGACATAACCACGACTATAGATACTACACTGACAAGTTTTTGGCCAAAGGCCGGACAGCAAAAACTAATACCAGAGACTACCACAAAACACAACACACAAATACTACAGTTAAAGATTTTTTTTTTTTTTTTTGGGTTAGGAAGCCTCTAACTTAAATGGCTACCTAACAAACAGAAGAAGAAAGCTTAAACTAAATGCCATCTACGAAAGGATAAGGGGGGGAGGGGGAGAACTCTCTAATTAAAACGAGTTCTAAGGGAAAAACTACAAATACACTAAACTATAACAAACAGTTAGCGACTATTCTATAAATGATAAATTACCAGAAAATTACCCTAATCTGACAAAAAGAGTAATTCAATAAAGTTATACGTGCCTGAGCCAGTAACAACGATCCTCACAGCTGAAGCGGCAAACGAGATCTGGGTAGCTAGCGCATCATGGGATAAGGGTAGCCTCGAGCCAGTAAACAGCTCTCGAGCTATAGAAGATGGCCGAGTCGGAGCAGAGGATCGGCTTCGATCCCCAACAAGCAAGAAACGAAGGCGAGATAGACAACTTAACATTAAAGCTTTCAGACAGTCCGGTTTTACACATGGAGGGCTTCACGGCAGGGAATCCCCATTAGTAAGGAATACTGCAGCGGTGAATGAATTGTATTAAGACCAGCTCACATGTGATGAAGTTTTAAAACGAAAACGTATCTGATAGATTGAGCGTTATCTATGTTATTGTGGAGTGAATACTCGGAATAAATTGTGTAAAACCAGACTGTCTGAAAGCTTTATTGTGCACCTTCTAGGGTCCAATTTTTTGTCTATGGAACAAACTAGAGAAACTAAAGCTCATTAAAATGTTTGGAGATGTTGTCACTTGGTACATGTTCTTAAGAAGGCGTATATATTTTCAGAATAACTGTAGCTTCGTTCCTCCCTTCCTTTCCTCAAAGATTCTGAAGCACAGAGAAAAACACCACATCTATGCTTGGCAAACCTAAATAAATAGAATACATACATAAAATATGTAAATCTAACCAACCAGGTGCTTCCTACTACATAATTATGATTACAGGCATGCTAGAATAGCCTGGTTTCAAAAATTCAGCTCATCCTTTCCTTCCAAGCTGCCTACGCTCTGATAGTCTGCCATAACATTTTGCTCTGAGCCGGTCCAGGAGAGAACCTCATGAAAGGACAATGAATAAGGGGCTCTTTCGGAAATTGATCCAGTTGTGGGGAGCTTCTCTGGTTGATCCTTTTGCCTCCTATCAAAACAGACAAAATTCTGTTCCAGGACTCCCTGCGAACATGCCTGGAAAATGGATGACTTTTTATTCCACTGCATGGAAGTGTTTAGTTTATGTATTTATTTCCACCTGTTACACTAATATCCAGAGTCATTATGAAGATTCAGAAGGGCTCTCCAAAAAATCATTCTGGTGACTCCCTTCTGGTCCAGACAACTGCGGTTCTCCCTTCTTATGGAATTGGCCAGGCACAGTTACCACAGCTTTCTCGCACAATAAATCTACTCAACCAAAGCAGGGATTGTTTGAAACTCCCAAACCAAGCCTGGATGATTCAATTTTAATACATTTTATGTATCTTTTTTTCCCCCGGAGGATCTGCAGCAGATGTTAAAGGAGACAAAGTTGCCCGCTGCTAGGATATCATAAATTAGTAAAGGAGTAAGAATTTCTAGTTGATGCTACACTACAAAACAGGTCCCTTTCAAGGTTCTGTAATGCTGGGTTTGCAATTTTTGAATGTTGCTATCCTCTAGCCTTTGTTTCTCCTATATCAAGTTTTTTTTCTTGGCCATTTAAGCATGTCTGTCCAATGGCCTTCCCCATTCATTACAGTCTCTGGTTAATCTTTTCTTGAAAGGGGTTTAAGTCCAGCTAGGGTACAGGTAACACCTACGTAGGATCTTTGTTTTGTTAAAACTAATGCTTGTTCCTTTTGAAACAGCTCTGCAGGCTGATCAAAGGTTCATTTCTTGGTAAACATTATTTACCACATCTGCAAGAAGAATAATTGATTTCCTGGCTTATAACTGATTTGCTAGCTTTTATGGGTGGGTCAAGCCTATTTTCCGATCCACATGGATAAGGATTTGTTCTGAAGGAAACCCCAAGTTATACCCAAGGTGGATTCAGACTTCACCTTTAGTCAAGAGATAGCTCACCCTCTCTTCATTCCACTGCCTTGAATAAGGGAGGATGAATCACTGATACTCTGCATGTACACATACAACTCTGGTTAGGTTCATAGACAAGTACTAGGTTAGCTGCCCTTGCAGTCCATTTAAGTCTAGTCAATTTTCCTTCAGTGGTAAGAATCAAACACTTTGCCTTGTGTCTGCCAAGTAAAACACATTAACCATACTGCCAAGTCCCAGCCCTGTGATCAGTCTGCACACATTTCACACTGAGCTAGTCGGAGGAAGGGCTCGGAGCCAACTAATCTGTGACATATAATATTAAGTATCCTGTTTTTTGCTCATTTCTGAGTTATTTATAGCACTTTTATTGTCTGCATATACTTTGCTAGCTAATTTCTCTGTGTGTGAGGTATTGCGTGATGCTGGCAGTTCGCAGCTGTTTACCGAGATCAACAGGCTGTTACCCTTTTTCAGACAGTCACTTGCTTGTTGTGTTTGTGGTGAGCAGGTCGCATTGTCTTCAGATTTTTTGGCACTTTTATTTAATTAATTTGGTTTCTTTGAAAAGCAGTTAGGTCGTATTTGTTGTATAGAAGTACTTTTTCCATGGCCTATTCGGATGCAAAAAAAGTATTAAAATACACACTTTAGGGTTACACGCCACATTACCTTAACAAGTAAATTTGATTGTGTTGTTGTTACACTTAGTGCAGTATTTTGTGGATTTTGTCTTCGTTATGAACGTATGACGATTAGTATAAACACACATTTAAATTTAAAAAGTAGGCAGAATAACCTATTTTGCTTTAGTACAATTTTGAAAGAGAAGTCTATCCTCTTCCTAAGACCCCATCCTTTTATTTTTGTTTGTGCTGCCTACTCAACTCCACTACATCAATCTCTGCCACCTCTGCTTGCCAAACATGCCTCCCAAAATCCTTCATAATATCTATGTCCCATCATTACTACTTGTACTTCTCATTCCCCTATATTTTGCTACGTCCTACTCTCACAAAATACCCTTTTCCCCTCCTCCTACACAAACCAACCCTTGTACTCATTCACAACCTTCTCTATCTACCCACTACAACAACATATCTTCCACTCTTATTCCTCCCAAAACACTGTACCTTTTCCATCCCAAAAGCCTCACCACACCAAAAACTCTCACTCTGAAAATCCTCCCTCCCCATAACAGCCTCCTACTTCTAAAACACAAAAGACAAAAAGTTACTACCAATAATGACCTTGTCTTATGTGGCGATATTCATCCGAACCCTGGCCCCTGCCTCTCCACTAACAATGTCTCCCCAAACCCTTTTTCTCCCTCTGGAATAAAACATAGTCCCCCTCACAATTCTTCTACCACTTCCTCTCCTAACCCCTTAAGCTCTTCTCTATCAATGCTCAGAGCCTAAATAACAAAATTCACCATCTTCATGCTTGGATTTGCCACAACCAACCAGACATCCTAGCCATTTCTGAAACCTGGCTAAAACCCTATATCACCGACTCTGAAATCTTACCTCCTGGCTTCCAAATCCACAGAACTGACCGACCAAATAAAAAAGGTGGAGGCTCTGCAATAATTTTCTAACCTTCTCTCCCTGATCCCTCTACAAACTCCAACTCCTGAGTTCAAAAACGCTGAACTTACAGCCAGTCTCCTTCGACTAAATAAACATAAGAACATCTGCATTATCTCCCTTTATATATCCCCAGGTGACAACACAACAACCCTTGAAAATATTCTTTACTGGGCCTCAACTGAAATCAAATTTGAAACCTACATTCTAGGCGACGTTAACATTGATTGGAATAAAATCAACTCTCCTTCCTCCTCCCTATTCATCAACCTCTTTAACTTCACCCAAGTAATACACTCAACCACCCGGCCTAACAAAACAAATCCCCCAGGATCTACCATTGACTGGATTCTAGTCTCTCATCCAAACAAAATAACTCTTTCAGGCACTATCCCTGATACCTTCAGTGACCATCTCCCTACTTTCATACACCGCTCCACTAACTCTACCCAATATCTACACCACTACATCCACACTCGTAATCTCAGCAACTTCAACCCAACTATCTTCTCAAACATTCTTAAACATACCAACTGGCAGACCCTAAATACACTTCCCCTAGACAAAGCTGTAGAACAGTTTAACTCTATCTTCCTAAATACTCTGAACTCCCTAGCTCCTCCAAGAAACAAACGAGTCAAAGCTAACTCTGCCCCCTGGCTATCCAAAGAAACAAAACAAGTCATGCATCAAAGGGACAAATCTTGGAAGCTATACCAGAAAAATAAAATCCCTTCTTCCCTGCTCCAATACACCCAACTCCGCAACCTAGCTAAAAAACTAATCACCCTGGACAAAAAGAACTACTACTACAAACTACAGTCCAACCAAAATAAGAACCCCAAACAGTTCTGGAAATCAGTAAATTCCCTTCTCCACCCAGGATCTAAAAATAACCCTTGCCCAGACCCAAGTAAAACTGACTCAGATCTAAGCTCTCTCCAACAAATTCTTCACGGAATCTATAGCTAATCTTACCAAATCCTTCCCCAACAATAATACATCCAACTCTCTTTCCTCTACTCCCAACAACCCCTCTAACTGTCCTCCCAGTTTCCAGCTGAAACCTGTTTCAACTATATTCATAAAAAGACTCTTATCTAAACTTAAGCCATGCACTAATGCCCCTGATAACATCCCCTCCTCTTTCCTTAAATGTGCTGCCGAAGGTATTGCTCTCCCTATCAGCATCTTAATTAACAGATCTATAAAAGAGTCATATGTTCCTATGCTTTGGAGATCAGCCTACATTCTCCCACTTCATAAAGGAGGCAAAACACAAATATCTCCAACTTTAGCCCAATTGCCCTACTCTCACCTTTATCAAAATCCTAGAGAAATCGTCCACCACCAACTCATGCCTTTCTTAATCCATAACCACCTCCTAACACCCACCCAACATGGTTTCCGCCCTGGACACAGCACTATTACTGCCTTACTATCCTTCTTAGAAACAGTCAACCAAGCCAGGGTTTCTGGGTTACTAGTTTCCACTGTACTGCTAGATCTGTCTAAAGCCTTGACACCATCTCTCACAAACACCTTCTCTTTCATCTATCAAACCTTCATCTCTCACCTGATACTCTATCCTGGTTCTCTAGCTACTTATCAGATAGATCCCAAGCTGTCAAATGGAACAACTCTACCTCCTCCTTCTTACCTACACCCACTGGTGTTCCCCAGGGGTCCATCCTTGGACCCATGCTTTTCAACATCTTCATAAATAACCTTCACTCTGCCATCCCAGACACAACAGTCATCCAATACGCAGATGATTCTACCTTGGTCTGCGCCGCCTCCAGCATTCTCGAACTACTGACAAAAACCCAAATAGCTTTTTCCACTACTGAGAACTGGATGCACCAAAATCATCTCTCTCTAAACTCTAATAAATCCAAAATTCTTCTCTTCGCTCCCTCCAGGGCTTGCACATTTGATAAAACAGCATTCAAAATCATAAGCCAAACAAAGTCAACCATAGAGGTGGTCCCATCTGCAAAACTCCTTGGCATCACTATAGACGAGCACCTCAAATTTGATAGCCACATACAACAAAACATAAAGAAAACCCACCAAAAGCTAGGTATGCTCTATAAGAACAACTGCTTTCTCTCCAACTCCGCTAGACATTCCTTAGCAACTACCTATCTTCTACCATCTCTACTATATGGAGCCCCTCTCCTTACTAACCTGTCTTCTTCCATCTCCACTAAACTCGAAATCTGCTATAATAAAATCTCTAAATTTGCTACCAAATCTAAAACCTCTTCTCACCATTGTCTTTCCCTACAAACTCTGAACTGGCTAGAACTCCTAACTACCTAGACTACCTCCAACTAACCACTGCTCACAAATTAATATTCTACCCTGAAAAATGCCCAGCCCTACCAAACATCCTTCCGCCATACACCCCAAACAGATCTCTTAGATCTGAACACCAAAATTTAATCACCATCCACAAACCCAATCGCCGTGCTGGCCAGCTCCTTCTCTCCTACTCTCTTGGCAGGAAATGGAACTCTCCCTTCTTCTCTTAGAACAACATCTAACACTGAAGCCTTCAAAATCCAACTTTTCTCTTACTTATCCTCTAAACATAAGTGCACCTGCTTACATCCTACATAAATCTACATAAATTCGCCTTGAACCCTCTACATCCTTTCTCTTTACTCTACCCTAATACTATCTTCTTTTCTTCTCTTTTCTCTCTCGATCACTGCTTGATCAAACTATATTCTACTCTCAGTTTATGTACTTTCTCTCTCTCTACTCCTCATATGTAAATATTGTAAATAGCATGTAACCTTACACCTTCTTTTCATACAGTCAAACCTGCTACTTGAAGGAAACTACTAAATCTATTGTATCTACCTTCCTGAATGATGTTTTTTGAAGTATACTGCGTGTATTTGCTTTTTTACTAACTGTATTCAATGTAATGTTATTCCAAATGTATATATTTTATTACTATCTTTTATACTATGTAACTTAGATTGTATTTGCTTTGCTTTTGGAGCTTTTCTCCCCGGGCCTCCACTGAAAATGGGTACGTTCTGGCCCAGTGGACTTCCCCGGTAATCAAACTGGAAATAAAATAAATAAATAAATAATTGTTAAGCATCTGGTTGGGTTTGTTTGTTCTGATTTCCTGCTAAGGAAGGTATCATATAACTTGTTTGCAGTTAAAAGCATTCTCTAGAGTCTCCCTGATCCTTCATCTATTTAAACATTTCTACAGTTTTTTCTACCAAAGTAGTGTAGCACTGTCCATATTCAGGCTTGTGTTTTGGGCCTAGTTGTTTGTTAGTAGAGGCTGTGTGTCTGAGCACATGTTCCAGGCCATCATATCTTAGCCAAAGCCAGTATAGCATTTCAGTGAGCGTGAATTGTTTGTGGTCATTGGCTGACTGGGACTGCGTGGACTACGGCTTGGAGTAAGCACCTCATTGGTTCTTTCAAGCTTTTTTTAAAGTTGTTTCAGGTTTCAACTTTGTTACTTAAGAAGTTAACTTGTGTTTCTGCCATTTCACACTGAGCTAATCGGAGGAAGTCAGAGGAAGGGCTCTGAGCTTACTAATCTGTGAAAAAGAACATTAAGTATCCTGTTTTTTGCTTATTTCTGAGTTATTTATAGCACTTTTATTGTCTGCATATACTTTGTTAGCTAGTTTCACTGTGTGTGAGGTATTGACTAGAAATTTTCTACAATTGTTAAGCATCTGGTTGGGTTTGTTTGTTCTGATTTTTGTTTCCCACTCTACCTCCCTATTGGTATCCTGTTTTTATACTTGGTGGCTTTGCAGTTGCCCGCCCCTACTGTAAATTTGATCTGAGTCACTCCACCCAGTCTACTGTCATTACCTCATTCTACCTAATCCAGGGAGAACATTTGAGAAGGCAAGCCCAGTTAGTTTCTGCTCCTCCTTTCCCCTTTCCACTTTAACATTTTTTTTCAAAGCTTGTTTCCTGCCTTTCCTGTAAGTCGTCTAGTCCAAATACAGATTTGCTGTATCCAGGACTGTCCGTAAGCTTCTGAGACCCCAAGCCTTTCTGTGTTGGAGGGAAGCCTTCTAGCTTAATTTTGTTTCTTAGAACTTGCCAGTTTTCTAGTTTCAGCACTCAAATCTGTTTCTTTGAGCTCAGCACTTGTTCAGAACTCATTTTAAGCACTAAATAAGCTACAAATTACTACAGCACTCAACTTTCTTGCTTGTCTAGAGGAAAACAGTTTTTAGTACTTAATAAATAAGCACCTATCCAGGCATGTCTAAGGGTCAGCTCCTGGTGTTTTCGCCTGTCTACCTGATGAATCTGAGCATCTTGGGGCAATGCAGCAATTGCCTCATGTACACAGACAACCCTCTCCTCCTACCACCTAACACTACAACCTGAGAGAGATGCACTTATATAGTCAAACTGGAAGCAAAGCTCTCTTCACCCAAGACTGGACTAGACAGTCAAGATGAGAAGGAAAACACTTGCACCACACTACACTCATCACATAGTCCCTCAAAACCTACACCACCAAAACACACACATAGAAACAACACACACACCTACATTCACGGAGGCTCTCAAAAAAAATCTACCCAAGCAACAGGGACCTCCAAAGCAGAAACAAAAGCAACCTCCACCCCCCCAACACAACCCAAATGACACATAGCCCACAAACTCAGTGTGCCACTCAACCACAGCCCATAAAGCATAACAACATACCCAACACTCTAGTCATAGGTGACTCTATAGTCAGGCACACTGATGTTCCACTCACCAGGCTAAACAAGGAGAAAGTTACTGTCAGCTGCCTGTCAGGTGCCAGGATCCGCCATATAACGCATGCACTCAGGTCACTCCACAAGTACAAATATGACTCTTGTCATTGTCCATGTTGGTGTGAATGACCTGAGACGTACTTCCCTGGACTACATGAAGAGACATGGAGGAGCTGTCCGATCCTGTAGCCTAGGCAGGTATGACCCTAGCCCTGAGTAGCATCCTGCCATCACCCAGATTGATACCACAGTACAAGGACAAAATGACAGACTTCAACAACTGGCTAAGCTTCTGGTGTCATTATAAGGGGATCCAGTATCTGTCAGCCTGGGATGACATGATCGACAAACCACGATGCTTTGCCAGAGATGGCCTGCACCTATCGCCCTTGGGATTCTGGATACTGGCTAAGGCCCCTATAGTGCCCTTTTTAGGCAAGATTCAAATGACAAATTCACCACCGTAACAGGTACAAGCAAGCAAAATCTGAGGGTAATGTTACTTAATGCTAGAAGTCTAAACCTCAAAATGCACTCACTCGAGGCACTCCGTAAAATGAAGATCATTGACATCTGTGCAGTGACAGAGACCTGGCTCAAGGCTCCAGAGAGCACCCCTGCATTACCAGGCTATAATTCATACCACACCTTTCGGCCACCTAACCTGGACCGAAGCACTAAAGGCAGAGGGTGTGTCCATATTCATTAAGGATATCCACATCTTCAGGCTAGCTGCTCAGCATAATGCATCCGAGATTATTCAAGTGCAATTAATTCAGGGCAAGACCGTAATCCAAACTGTAGCTTGTTAGAGATCCCCCACCATGCCCCAGGTTCCCACCCCTTATTTCTTGATACACTGGAAAATATAGGGTACAACCTAACACCCTAATAATGGGCGATTTCAACTACCCCACCATTAACTGGGAAAACTACTCACGTACCAACTCTTGTGCTCAACGTTTTCTGGAATTCATCAATTCCAATGCCTTGGATCAACTTATCCACACCCCCACCAAGGGCAGCAATATCCTAGACCTGGTCATTGCCAACATGGGCAACCGGTGTTCCACACCAGAGGTCAATTCCTCGTTGGTCAGATCTGACCACAAGCAAATCACCCCAGAAATCCATATCCCACCCCCACCCCCCATTAGGGAAACCACCGTAAAAAAATTCTCCAAAGCCAACTTCACGCTTCATAAGACAGAAGTGGCAAACTTCACGATACCCATGCTGACGGACAATAGAGGTACGACTGCTGAATCCTATACCATTGCACTTTATAAGCACTTACATGAGTGCATGGAATGTGCAATCCCTAACAGAACCAAGATGCTATCCTCCAAAAAAAGAAAGCCAATCTGGTGGTCCCCTGCCATGAACAAACTCTACAACAGAAGAAAGAAACTGTTGCAAAAAAAGAGTAAAATCCCATGATTGGAGAAACTCCATGGTCAGCCTCAGTAAGAAGCTGATATCCCTCATAAAATCCTCCAAAGCTAGTTAAGAAAACAAAATCATCACTGATTCTAAAGACAACCACAAAGCATTCTATAGCTATGTCAAGAATGTCAATGGCAACACTCAGATCTGCTCCGAGTTATGGCACAATGGCACTAAATATACAGAACCAACTGATATTGACAACATCCTGGCAGATTTTACCCCCCTCTCATCCCCTAAAGGGCCCATCTCAATACCAGAAGAATACAAATTACCTGTAATCACGGCTGCAAAGGTAAAAAACACACTCTCCAAAGCCAAGAACACAGCATCCACGGGACCTGACAACATCCCAGGCTGTGTTCTACATGAACTACAGAATGAACTGGCACCCCACCTAAGTACCATGTTCAATCATAGCCTCACCTCAGGCTTTGGACCTACTGAATGGCGCACAGCAGCGGTTATCCCACTCCACAAAGGGGGAGCCACCACGGACCCTGGGAACTACTGCCCCATTAGCCTGACGAGCCTGGTCTGCAAGGCTATGTAACATATCATCATGGAACTTATAAACAATGACATTGGTAATCTCCAAACTCTGTACCCTACCCAGTTCGGGTTTGTAAAAGGCAGATCATGTCTCCTAAACCTGACAGACTTCTTTGAAGCGGTCACCAAAGCCGTAGATGAGGGTAAGGTGGTTCACACAGCCTATCTAGATCTCGCCAAGGCTTTCAACAGCATCCCTCACTCTGAAATTATAGATAAGCTCACTAAACTAGGTATAAATCCCTATGTCACAAGATGGGTTGCCAACTGGCTCAATGACAAAACCCACACTGTGAAAGTAGCAGACTCTAAATCCAACTTCAGACCAGTGACAAGTGGAGTACCACAGGGTTCAGTCCTAGGTCCTCTCCTGTTTGGTATCTACTTCTGTGAAGTACAGGCTAACACAGAATGTCATTGGCTAAAGTTCGCAGATGACTGCAAACTAGGAGCCATAATCAAAACTCCCAACAATGTGGACATCCTACAAAAGGGCCTCACTGAGACAGATGCCTGGTGTCAAAGCCATGGCCTCAAGCTCAATGCCAAAAAGTGCACCATCATCCCTTTTGGTAAAAACTCTGTACCCATGAACTACCACATAGGCAGTAGTCTACTTAACACCAAAAGTGTGATAAGACACCTTGGGACACAGGTGAACTGTAGTCTCTCCTTTGAAAATCACATCGCCACAGTAGTCAGGAAATCCTTCTATGTGGCACACCTCATCACAAAAGGTTTCTCATCCAGGAAAAAAAGAGGTCATTGTTCCCCTCTACTCATCACTCATTAGACCCATTATAGAGTACAATGCCCCTTTTGGTATGTACCTCACAAGACATCTACAACAACTGGAAAGGCCACAGAAATACCTCACAAAGAGGATTACCGGCCTCAAACAGATGCCCTAAGCAGACCGTCTCAAAAAACTCCAGCTTTACTCTGTTGCATATCGCCTACTCAGAGGCGATCTCTGCCTAACATACAAAGCTATGTCAAACCCAGAGCTGTAGGACATACTCCACTTAAAGAAATCCCAATCCCTCCGAGCTACACGCTCTAGGGACCTAAACCTTGTCACCACAATAAACAGAACATGCTGGAGGGACAGATTCCTGTCCCAGAGGCTTCCCACACTCCGGAACAAATTACCCATCTATATCAAACAAAGCTCCTCATTAGCACTCAAGAAAAATCTTGATGATTGGATGGGAGATGGGAAATTCACCCGGGGATCACTTCTGTGGCTCTGCTTGACAGGGGCACAGGAAAATAATTTTCTTGGGTGGCAAAAGCAAGGGTACCGTTTGGCTAGGCTTATATAGGCTCTAAGGACAATAGCCTAGTACCTACCTATGAACTATTACAAGCCTAGCCAATAAACAGAGGTCAGACTCAAGCCCTGTACCTTGCACCTGTGAGGTAAACATCTTAAACGTTACACTAACCTCTCCCTGATCAGACAGAAATGAATCCTTCAGGAAAGCAGAATAGCTGTTTATTTCCCATAAAGGCAGCCTATGTCAATTCAGATTATTTCCAGTTGGATATTCCTTGCCATTTCTATTTACTACACCAACCATAACAAAACATTTCCAGGCAGGGTCATGACTCCTTTTTCAGGGACTTATCTCTTATGGCTTTGTGGAAAGGGGGTGGACACTAGAAGCTTTCTTGAGGTAGCTATGTGGTCCTCTGTACATACTTTTCAGATCACTAGAAGCTTGATTCCTTTTCTATGTCTACAACAGGTTTTGCTAGGACCTTTCACCAGGGGTTGCTGCACACTCATGTTTACCAGTAAACCCATACAACTAAGGCTACTGCAGCAGTGATTTAATGAATTAACAGTAGATAGTACCTTTGTGTAAGTAAACTTACTCCAACAGTATACGCAGTATATACTTGAACAAATCACTTCTGCAATAGCCACTCCCTCCATCCCCCTTATTTGCATCTGCTGTACATGTAGGGTAAGGACCTCCTGCTATACCAAGCATTTACCTGGTGTGTCAGGACCACAGGCCTCATTTTTGTCTGTTGGCAAGAAAGCCCTTAAGGTTTTGGCACCTAGGCTGCTGGTTTTCTCCCTCAGGAGCTTTTGCCACCAGCAGCCTGGGCACCTGTGAGAAGTGGCCCAAAACTTTGGAAGAGGAGTTGTCTGTTAAACCCCTGGCAGAATATAACCCATATAGCTTAGGTTAATGCAGCAGTGATTTACTCTAACAATCTACCGTTATGGTAAGTTTACTCTCACAACTTTACTTTCTTTATTGACAATTGCCGCATTTTTTTAATTGTGCTTCTCCAAGGCTGCCAACATGCCATTGTCATTTATTTAATGCATATAAAGCCTGCTATATTTAGCAAACAATGAATAAAGACTGAGCTATTTCCCACAGTCAAGGATTCCTTACTAAAAGCTTTGAGCTGCACGCAACTTGGTTGCAAGAAGTAATTTTATTCCAGTCATTTTTTTTTATCCAGCAGTTTGCACTGAGTACACATATGCATCCAGTCCAATGACTGGACGATATGACTTCATCGGTTTGAAAGATTTTTATGCTTCATAAAAGCTAAACTGAATCAATGAAAGAACACACAAGCATTAAAAACTAATAAGAAAACACAAGTGCACTTTAACATAGCCCTTTATTACTTTCCAATTCTCAGATTTCTTGTTATATTAAAAGCTAGATTTTATCTGAAGGAGAAAGAGCTAATATCTTGTTTGCTCCCAACATGTTGTCAGCACTTGAGCTTATTTTATGCATGTTATGCCACCTTTGGACTGCAAAAAAAGTCAAGAGAGAGAGTCTTGAAAAGTTACCCCTGACTGTCTCTAGGCCCACAGCAATTTAACACACACGTTTGCCAATATAAATAAACCTAGCAATTATTAGACCAATAAAGAAAACAAAAATACTTTTAAAATATAAAGCAATATATTTAAGTCATGAACAGTACAGTTGTGTACCTACCATAAATGTAGATGTTAAGAGTGTATTCACTGTTGCAGTCATTACACTTGGGGTTATCCTGCTGGCAGGCGACCCGTAGTCGGCCCGAGTTCCAAAGTCTTGGTCCGGCGTCAGTTGCTGTCGCCTCTTCCCTGACGTCAGTGCGCCAGGGGTATAAAAGTTGCAACTGACGCCATTTTCTTCAGTTTTTCTTGCCCCAGATGTCAGGTGCCCCCAGGTATGAAGGCTGTAAAGATAGAAATATGCCAAACAACCATGCATAGATTACCAAAAACATTTCCTTCTTCTAAAAGCAAATGCACCACATAGGTTGTATAGAGCTGAGAAGTACAGAATAGTCCCAGCAAAGAGGGGGATGGTGGGTGGGTAACCAGGACGGCAACAGTGAATACACTAACATCTACATTTATGGTAGGTACACAACTGTACTAGGTTTGTGTTTCACTGTTGCAGTCATTACACTTGGGTAGAATCCCAAAGCTGAGGTAGGGTGGCTGGGTCTAGATTGGATTTGGCGAGGCTAACAAGCCTGCAGAACTGCAGTGGCAAAGCCTGCTCTGGATTTGGAGTAGAGAGGTAGGTGGTAGTGCTTGGTAAAAGTGTGCACTGAGCTCCAGGTTGCAGCTTCTAAAATGTCTTTGGTTGGTATCCCTCTGAGGAAAGCTGCTGAAGTGGCTGCTGCTCTGGTAGAATGAGGCCTAATGTCCTTAGGCACAGATTTGCCATGTTGTGCATAACAGAAGCAGATGCAGTGTCCTATCCATTTGGAGATAGTCTGCTTTGTAATAGGTTTTTCTTGTGATCCTGAAGCATATGCCACAAACAGTTGTTCAGTTTTTCTGAAAGCTTTTGTTTTGTCCAAGTAAAATCGTAGCTGCCTGTGTATATCCAAAGAGTGCAGAAGTCTTCCCCCTTTATTCTGGGGATTTGGGTAGAAAGTAGGCAAATTAATAGTTTGGTTTAAGGCCACATTGGAGACCACTTTTGGCATGAATGTTGGGTTTGTCCTTAGAGAAACCCTGTCCTGGTGAAAAATGAGGAAAGGTTCCACAGCCATCAATGCCTGTAACTCTGAAACTATTCTTGCTGAAGTTATTGCTAGGAGCACAGCAGTTTTCCATGACAAGAATTTTAGGTCAGCTGTGCTGGCTGGTTCAAATGGAGACAGTGTTAGTTTTTCTAAAACAAAGTTGAGGTCCCAAGTAGGTACTGGTGCTCTCCTAGGGGGTCTTATATTCTTTGCCCCTCTGAAGTACTGTTGTAATAGAGGATGTGAAAAAATAGGAGGATCCGTATTGTAATGAGCTGAAATGGCAGAAGCATGGATTTTAATAGAAGAAAAAGATAGGCCTTTGTCCATCATCTCAGTCGGGTATTGTAAAATCTGAGGTATATTAGGGACCAGAGGGTCGAGCCGTTGTGCCTGGTTCCAAGCACAGAATCTCTTCCATTTTTCCGCATAAGATCTCCTAGTGCTGGGTCTCCTGGCTTCCAAAATTACATCCATAACAGATTTAGAGAGAGGTGCAGTCTGAGTGGCTACATTATCTGCCATTCTGCCAGGTTTAGGATTCTGATTTGACTGTGCAGAATCTGATTGTTTTGCTGTGTCAGAAGAGGAGGGATTTGGGGTGTAGGCCTTGGGACAAAATCTTTAGGATTGAGTACCAATGCTGGCATGGCCAGTCTGGGGCAATCAGGATCATTTTGGGCCTCTCTTGTCTGACTTTTAGAAGCACCTTGGTGAGAAGAGGCATCGGAGGAAAGGCATAGACTGTCAGGTTTTTCCAGTTGAAAGATAGAGCATCCACTTTCCATGCTTGAGAGTGATGAGTCTTTTTGCAAAAGTTCTGTAATTGGTAATTGTGAGGGGAGGCAAAAAGATCTATGTCTGGGCGTCCCCATTCCCTTGTTATCATGTTGAACACTTGTGGATTTAGTTTCCATTCGTGAGGATCCATGAGATTTCTGCTTAATTCGTCTGCCAGTGTATTTTTTGTTCCTGGCAGGAATTGTGCTTGCAGATGTACTTGGTAGGTCAGTGCTGTGTTCCACAAAGTCATGGCTTGTCTGCATAGGGGGTAGGAATGTGTGCCCCCTTGCTTGTTTATGTACCACATAACTGTGGTATTGTCCGTCTTTATTAATAATTGTCCTGGATGTATTAGGTCCTTGAAGGCCGTCAGGGCATTCTGTACAGCTAGCATCTCTTTTTGATTGATGTGAAAATGCATTTGGTTCCTTTGGCCATGTGCCCTGAATACATTTTCCTGCCAAATGTGCTCCCAAGGCATAATCCGATGCATCCGTTGTTATTGTCTGCCTGGCTGTAGGTAAGGTGAAAGGATGTCCCTTGTTGTGGTGACAGGCCTGGGACCACCATCGAAACTCCTGTTGTAGGCAGGGAATCAAGGTTATGATTGTCTCTAGGCTGTGACAATCCTGAGTCCAAACACTTTTTAGATACCATTGTAGTTTCATTATATGCAGTTTGGCATATGGAATTAGTAGAATGCAAGAAGCCATGAAACCCAGGGCCTGCAGAATTTTTCTTGCAGGGAGCTGGGTCTTTGTTGCCATCATTTGAAAGTAATAAGTCAGTTGCCTTTGTTTGTCTGGTGTGAGATAAGCCATCTGGGTAGTTGTATTTAAGCTTGCACCCAGGAATATTATCTCGAGAGGGCACTAGTTTTGATTTCTTTTCGTTTACTGTGTACCCTAGGCAAATTAGTAATCTTTTTACAAAGTCCAGGTGCTTTAGAAGAATGTCCTTGCTGTCTGCTTGAATAAGGCAGTCGTCCAAGTAGGGATATATTTGAATTCCTTTTTGTCTGCAAAATGCAATTACTGGTGCCAGGCATTTTGTGAAGCCCCTGGGCGCAGTAGATAAGCCAAAGGGCAGCGCAGAGAATTGATAATGCATTGAGCCTGCTATAAATCCGAGGTATCTTCTGCATGATTGTCTGATTGGGACGTGCAGGTATGCCTCCTTGAGATCCAAAGTAACTAGCCAAGCCTCTTTGCCCAGCATGGGCAAGAGTTGTTGTAGTGTTAACATTTTGAATTTTGGAACTTCCAGGAAATTATTTAGGATCGACAGGTCCAGTATTGGTCTCCATGCTTTGTCCTTTCCGGGTACCAGGAAAAGTCGTGAGTAAAAACCTTGGCACTGTTCTTCTTATGGAACTTTTTGAATAGCTCCCATATCCATAAGAGCAGCAATCTGTTTTTGTGCCTCTGCCCATTGGTTTTGTGGCAGGTTTGGCATACCTTTTGGTTTTGGAAGTGTGTGGAGGTGGAACCTGTACCCTTGAGAAACTATATTCAACACCCACTGGTCTTGGGTGATCATGTGCCAATTTTTTGAGAAAAGTGCTAGCTTTCCCCCTAGGGGTGCTGTCAACTGGTAAGGGCTTGGCATTTGCAGAGGGAAGTCATTGTGACTGTTTCCTATAAGGCTGTGATTTGTCATCTCCTCCTTTGGGGGCTGAAGCGCCCCATTGTTTAGGTCTGTAGGAGCCTTGGGGCTGAGATCTGCCTCTTGGGCATCTGTATCTGCCTCTTTGTGGCCTGTCTGATACTGGAAAGGACCAATTTTTTGAAGGCCAGTTTCTGCTAAATCTAGGTGGCTGAACCTGTAAGAAATCTTTCACAGTTTGCATTGACTTTGCTTTATCCTCCATTTTCTTTAACACCTCTTCTGCCTTAACACCAAACAAAGTATCATGCTGTAGTGGAGCACCCAACAATTTCATTTTAACATGGTCAAGTAAACTTTGTTCTTTCAACCAAGCATATCTTCAAATAACTGAGCCTGTAACTGCAGCTCTACAAGAAGCCTCTGAAGAATCAAAACCACACTGCAGAGTATGCTTTCCCACTTGTTCAACTGCATGCAATAAATCCTGCATTTCTTTACTGTCAGGACCTTCTATATTTGTAACCATTTTCTGCTTTAACAATGACATCAGATACTGCTGATATTTAAGCATGTGAAACTGACAGTTTAAAGCTCTTACAGCTAAAGTAGCAGAAGTGTAAACTTTTTCCCCCATCTGTTCAGAGCTCTGGAATCCCTATCTGAGGGGACAGGATTTTTGGCAGTGGAAGCTTTAACTCCTTTTGGACCCTGAGAAATAGTTTATGGGTCTGCAGCAGGGTTTTTGTAAAGAAATTTATGAGAGTCAGGGACCCTGTAGTACCTGTCTGGCTTTACTGGTGCAGGGGGTAAAGAATCTGGAGACAGACTGGATTCAGAAAAAACATCATCCACAATATCAAGCACAGGGGGATACCTAAGGGCCTGTGCTAGGCAATAGAAGGAAATCTGAGCCTTTTCTTGGATTCTGAGTAATCCTGGCTCTCCCAATGGAAATGCTCCCTCATAGTGTGCAGGGTTTCCCCAAAAGAGTAATCCTCAGGTGGTGAGGCTGAAGGAATGGACTCTTCAGCATCAGAGTCCTCATAGGAAGGGAGTGAATAGCTCTGGTCAGAAGAAGAAGAATCAGAAGAAATGGAAACCTGATCAGAGGAATCATAATCAGCGTCTTGCCTAGGCCTTTTGTCAGGAGGGGGATGGGAGCCCCTGATTAAAGTAATAAGGTCTTCGGCCATTTTAAGCATCTGTTTCTTTGGCATGGATGACTGTTCTGGAGAATGCTGCACTTGTTTCCTTGTCTTTAATGGTGTTTTTGACTTTATCTTTGCTGCTGTAGTACCTTTAATTGTAAGCTGTGAAGGTCTGAAAACACCCTCAGAAGCCAGTGCCTGCTCAGCGGCTCCAGACCCATCTGAGGGTATATTTTCCGTAGGCCCAATACCTTGAGTTTCCATAGGCCTCGGTGTCTCCACGTGGTTGTTGGTTGCGGCCTGTGGCTCTGAGGTAGCGGGTGTCAGGGGCTGCGAAAGCGCCTCACTGAGAACCGGCGACTGGCCTAGAAGAGGCTCCGTCGTTGGTTTTGGACCTTGGATGCCTGTCATTTTCTTTGTCTCTGCATTTTTTATACATTCTGGTCGTCGGTTGTTCCAACGGCATTATGTAATTAAATCTTCGTCCAAAATAATGTAAAGCAAAATCAAACCGACATTTAATAGTGCGTTTATTGAATCTAGCACAAACCTGACAACTAGTAACGTTGTGGTCAGGGCCTAGGCAAGGAATGCAGTAAGAGTGAAAGTCCTTATGAGGTATTTGCTTCCCACAAGAAATACAATTATTAACTTTTACTGACATCAGTCTGAAGCAAGAAAAAATTTCCCCGTACTTAGCTTTATTGAAGACTTTGGTTCTGAAATTCAAATTTGAAAATCTCAGGAGTCGGCCGACCGGCACTTGCGAACTGCTTATGCTTTGGGCACCGCGCGGCAAGAAAGACTGAAGAAAATGGCGTCGGCTGCAACTTTTAAAACCCTGGCGCACTGACGTCAGGAAAGAGGCGACAGCAACTGATGCCGGACCAAGACTTTGGAACTCGGGCCGACTACGGGTCGCCTGCCAGCAGGATATCCCCAAGTGTAATGACTGCAACAGTGAAACACTATGAACATCATTAAATTCTACACAGTAAGCGGACTCTAATTGATAGCTTTTTATGTTAATGCATTTATTGCTTAATTAAGACTGCTACTACACAAATCCAACCGCGGAAAACTTGAGCAGTCCAAACAATGGAACTTACGCTGTTCTTTTAGAAAAACTGACAAGTTTATTGCACCAAAACAGTACACTAATACACTGAAAGAAGTTAACCTAGGTTTCGTCCTACATTCACAGACTTCATCAGAACAAGTAAGCCCAAACTCCCACTCCCTTTAAAAATACCTATGAATTAAGCAATAATTCAATTACATCACTGATATCCATAACAACATTAAAAAGACTTAAAGATTTAAACCAAGTAAGTTTAACCCCCCTATTAATAATACTGTGGCCTTATATGAAAAAGCCTGTGAATTAGAAATAAGAGATTTTTTTTAAGAAAAGCAAAAAGCATGGTTTAAATGGTGAAAATAATAATTTAAGTGAAGATGAAATGGTTTTATTAAATGAGCTCATCACAGATAAAAATATTTGCTTTATGAAACCTGACAAGGGTAATGGGACTGTAGTCATGGATAAAAATGACTATAGTAATTAAATGTTTCAAATGTTGACTGGTGAGGCATATGAAGAAGTTACATTAAATGAGATTCATGTAGCTTTTTCGAAAATAGATTTAATGATAGAAGATATGTTATACCAGGGTCAGATTAATGAAGTGGTATTTAATTACTTGAAAAATGATTTTCCTATGGTGAGCAACATATTTGGCATTCCGAAATTACATAAAGGCTTAAGTAATGTAACTTTTTGACCAATAGTTGATGGTAAAAGGAATAAGACGGTATTCATTAGTAAGTATCTTCAACATCACCTTCAAAGGGGGCTTACTAAGTTTGACTATATTACAAGGGATTCATGGCATTTCTTGCATAAACTAAATGAGGTAAAAATTCATGCTTCTACTATATTTCTTACTATTGACGTGTGTAATTTATACACAGTAATTCCAAATAACATTGGTCTGGACTGGTTGGGGAGACAATTGAATAAAACTGGGCTTTTCGAACAAGACCAAGTAAATGTTTTTGTAACACTTATAGAAATTGTATTGGATAATAATTTCCTGTTCTTTGAGGGTAGTTATTTTAAACAGGTAACAGGAGTAGCAATGGGGGCAGCATGTGCCCCCGTTTATGCGAATTATGTGATGTCTTATTGGGAGCAGGAGTATGTATTTCAGAGTGATTTCAAACAGTATATTCAGTATTACACAAGATTTCTGGATGATATTTTTATTGTTTGGAATGGAGATAGTAAAAAATTTGGAATTATTTTTGAAGTACATTAACAGCACTGTAGAATTTTTTAAATTTACATATACATATAGTTCTACAGAAATATGTTACTTGGGCATTCAGTTAGTAGTAGATCATGATAAAAAGTCTTACATCTAATATCTATAGGAAGGCCACTTTCTCCAACTCTTATTTGAATTATCAAAGCTGGCACCCTAGCCATCAGAAAAAGGCTATTGTTAAGGGCCAAATGGTTAGGGCTGCCAGAATGACCAATGATTTTCAGAGATTTAAGGATGAATTACAATTTATTATGGAAATGTTTATAAGAAGAGGATATCTGGCTGTTTTAGTTAGTACTATAAAAGAGGAGATTATGGTAAAAAGGGACAAAGGTTTTTATCAACCTATATTAAAGGTTAACACAAAAGAAATCAGGGATATTGATTTACAGACAGTTAATGTGGGAAATGGCAAAAAGAAAAGTAAAGAAAGACAAGGGAAATATTGTTTGCATTTTATTACTACTTACACCGTAGATACAGAATTTCTGGTTAAGGTTATACGAAGGAATTGGGAACTTTTGAAATTAGATGTGTATGTTTCCAGCAAAATCAGAACTCCACCCATAAACGTATATAGGAAAGATAGATCTTTTAAAAATCTTTTAGAAAGGAATTATCTTCATAGAGTAGAGTCTTATAGGGCAGTTGGAAATTTTAGGTGTGGAAGATGTAATATTTGTAAGCATATCTCCACCACAGGAAATAAAATAGTAGTAGCACATGAAGTGATCTATATTAAGGGACATTTTGATTGTTTTAGTAGGAATATTGTATATATTGCTAGATGTGACCAATGTCCAGCATTTTATATAGGTAAAACTTGTCGAACATTAGGAGAAAGGATAGGTGAGCATATTTTAGACATAAGACATATGAAAAATACTAATGCCCTGTATAGACATATTAGACAGCATCCCAAACATGAATTTAAATTTAGTGTGATACAACAAATTATTAAGGATGCTCAAGGATGTGTATTGGATGTCCATTTGGACATTAGTGAAATGAAGTGGCAAATAAGATTAGATGCCACCACCTATCCGGGCATTAATGACAGTATTAGCATCTTCCCTATGTTAAAGTTAAAACATATTTTAGGATAAAGTTCATGTATAGACCTAGACCTGGTCCTTTGTAGTATAAGTAACTTTGATCAAGTTTTTAAAAGGTTTATTTTTAAAAAGTTTTATTTAATCATTTTTAATATTTTAAACATTATTTTGAATGTTAAGCATGCTTTTATATATTAATATAACTATTATTTTAAAATTCCCCTTGTTGACCAACTAAATATACGGTTCATTTTAGACGATATGAAATTTGTGTGAAATATAATTGTTACAATAAGTATTTGAATTTTATAGTTAAAAACATGGTTCTGGTTGAAAACATTTTTAAGGAGCATGTCTTTTTAATGTTGTTATGGATACCAGTGATGTAACTGAATTATTGTTTAATTCACAGGTATTTTTAAAGGGAGTGGGAGTTTGGGCTTACTTGTTCTGAGTGTATTAGTGTACTGTTTTGGTGCAATATACTTGTCAGTTTTTCTAAAAGAACAGCGTAAGTCCCAGTGTTTGGACTGCTCAAGTTTTCCGTGGTTGGATTTGTGGTTACCAAGTTTGCTTTGAGTTGAACTGCTACTACACACTTCTGACAGATGCTACACAGTATTTTTAGGGACTGCCAGCACTACTCACCATACTTATGTTTCTTTTCAGAAACATCTAGTATATTCATGGGTACTCCTACCCCTGTAGTGAGTGGTAGCATACTGCGAGACATTTTAGACAAGGGATCCGTAATGCCTCAGTCTACCCAAAGGGGATATCCAGTTGTTTCACTGAATGCTTGCGACTATCACAGTAGACAGCTGACCCCCCCCCCCAAACCAATTACAAAACATGCTTGACACCTGAAAACTATTATATACATTAAGGAGGTCTATAGCAGTTGAGCGCAAACCCCTTTACGCAAATACGAATATGTCGAACCGCATGATGCAAACTACGTAAACCTTGAACGGTCAAAACAGCAAATTCTGAAATGTCGATTTGTTTTGGTTGGCCCATCTGCAGTATAGCTCTGTAAGGTAAGTGTGCGACAGATAGGACTTTAGGGTTAGGATTTGGGTTAAGGTAAGTGCATAGATAGGTAATGTATGTAAGATTTAGTGTAGTGTTAGATGTAGGGTTTTTCTGTGCGTTATTTATTTTGTTTGGATGTATGTCTGCAGGGGAAGTGTGCGGTAGTTAGGGACCTTAGGGTTAGGGAGGGGTTAAGGATAGTGCATAGATAGTTTTATATGTGGGGTTTAATGTAGTGTTGGAAGTAGGGTTTTGTTAAATGTATGTATGTGGATTATTTATTTTGTTTGGGTGTATGTCTGTAGGGTTTGGTTAGTGTATGTATGTGGTTTATTTATTTTGTTTGGGTAGGTACTAAGTAGCGGGTGGTGGGGTTGGCCGACTAGGATAGTTAAATATTTTATTTTTTGCGGTTTAGTGCGTTCGGGATTTTCACGGTTCAAGGTATAGGGGTCGATGTTTAGGTATTCACGTAAAGGGGTTTTCGCTCAACTGATATAGACCCCATTAAGGTGCATGTTGGGAACCCCAGAAAATTAATACATTTCAAAAAGAAGGATTGCTGACCAAGTGAGGGATGCAAAAGAAAAAAAAAAATCACTACTGCAGTATTATTTTATTGAACATTCACATAAGAACTGATTAAGATTAGCACCCAGGCAGGCTAAGTTCAGATTTGCTAAGCAAAATGATTCAAGTCTAGGTAAGCTCCAAACTACTTTGTGAAAGCATAATCTCCAAAGTGATATAATGGAAGAGTAAATAATATTCACAAAGATATCTATGAAGCAGCAATTTATTTTGCGTGTGCGTGTGTGTGTGTGTGTGTGTGTGTGTGTGTGTATGTCAACTAACAAAGCAGTAGAACTCCCAAGAAAGTACAGTTGTATAAAATCTTACCATAAAACTATATGTCCTTCTCTTCACTTTTGCAGTATTCCTAACGCAAGGGATCTCCTGCCAATGACAGCCCAACAACTGACCAGTATACCAAAGCTAAGCATCTACAGACGCCATATGTCACACATATGCTGCATGCACAGGATGCAGGTAATAAAGTTGATGTATGGATGCACACTTCAGAACTGAAAAGCCCCAAGAGGAACAGACTGCCCCTAGGGACCAGGAGGAACTTGAGAACCCAGAAGAAAATAAGAGAGAGAGAAAGACGGACGGAGACAGACAAGGAGAGGGACAAACCCTTCCACCATTAAAATGAAGAGAAGGACATCTACTGTTATGGTAAGATTTTACACAACTGTACTATGTCCTTTCACATCACTGTTGCAATTTTCCTAACATAAGGAAGAGTACAAAAGCTCAAAAGGAAACCTAGGAGGAGCATGGCACTGAAGAACCCTCACATAATCCATGTGAGACAGCCCTGGAAATAACATTCAACTTATAATATTTAGTGAAGGTATGGACAGAAGACCAAGTTGCAGGCACCAGAATGAAACTGGTATCCAGTGCTTTGAAAAAAAAGTGTCGGTGGAAGCAACAGCTCTGGTAGAGTGAGCCTTTACTGAAGGTGAAAGACATCTGCCATGAAAGGAACAACAAAAAGAAATCCAAGAAGAGATGCCAAATGAGAGTCATTAGCAACATTTTGGAAGAGTCTTGTCAGATCTTTTGCAAGACCCTCAGAAGCAAGGGAAGGTGTACAGAAACATCCCCTTCCAAGGAAAAGACAGGGCATCCACTTTCCAAGCCAGATGACCTGCTACTCTGGAACAGAACAGAGGAACTTGCCTATTCAGACAGGAGGTGAAAAGCTCCACCTGAGGAATACTCCAGAGATGGGAAATATCCAGAAACACATCTCTGTGAATCATCCATTCATGAGTTTTGTTTCCTGGACCTGCTCAAACGAGTTTACCACTAGATTGTGCTCTAAGGGAAATTAAACTGCCTTAAGAGTCACCTGATCATGGATAGCTAGATCCCACACCTGAAGAGCTAGTTGGCAAAGGAGATGAGACCTTGTCACCCCCTTTATTGTTCACACACCACATCACTGTGGTATTGTCTATGAAGAACAGCTAGAAACAGAGACCTCATCTCCTTGATGTGGTCTGACTTCTGATGTAGAGGCTATGAACCTTGAGAGAGAGAGAAGGATGCAACGGGCCCCCTGTCTGAGTCATCTGTCAAGGGCTCTTGATTTGGAACTGGAGACTAGAAAGAAGTCTGTGTCGAGAGAAAGCTGATGACTCCACCCCTGAAGCTCGAGCTTGAGACAAGGAAAAAAGGAAACCATGAAGTTCAGGGGATGACAGTGTTAAAACCACAATGACTTGAGGTACTACCGAAGCTTCCTTATATGGAGCCTAGCTAGAGGCAGCATGGGAATGGTGGAAGTCATAAATCCGAAGACTCTGAAAAAGTCCCTGGCCATGACTGAATTTAGAGGAAGAGATTGGAAAAAGGCAGAAACAGGACCATGGGGGCAGGCAGAGATGCCAGCATGGGGGTGGTCTGGATCCTGCAACCAAGGAAAACATGATCCTGAGAAGAAGTCAAGGCTGATTTTTGAAAGTTAATGGTGAACCCCAGACTTTCCAGCAGGGTAATAGTGAACTGGGGAACAAAGCCTGAATGAGCAGATCATCCAGATAAGAAAAGATCTGAACCCCTCTCATCCTGCAAAAGGCAATGGCAGGAGCGAGGTATTTCGGGAATACCCTTGGGGTAGTAGAGAGGCAAAAAGGCAAAGCAGAGAACTGAAAATGCTAAGGATAAACAAACACAGAAATGCAAACATTTCCTAAAAAGGGGATGGATGGGGATATAAAGGGAAGCATCCTTCAGATCCAGAAAGACCAGAAAGGACTGAGGAAGAAGAAGAGAAAATAAAATTTGAAGAGATATCTGAAAGGAGTGGACCTCAAGAAAGGTGTTAAGCTGCGAAAAGTCCAGAATTGGTCTCCTGGTGCCCTCCTTCCTAGGAACCAGAAAGATTCTGGAATAAAAAACACTTCCTTCCTGGGCAGGAGGCACAGCTTGAATGGTGCCCTAGGTCAATAGAGAATGAAGCACCACTAGGAAGAAAGGAAGTTGTTCTCAAGGACGTTGAGGAACACCTAGATAGGGAGGGAGAGGAGGTTGAGGAACACCTAGAAAGAGAGGGAGAGGCTTGAAACCAAAGAATCTGTTGCAATCTTTAACCGATTTGGAAGAGACTGGGAAAGACAAAGCGCCAAGTGAAAATGGCTGAGGGACAAGGGGAAACAAATTGGCAAATGGAACATGGCTTGTTCTGAAAAGGAGGGTTTCTGGGAAATAGCAGTCTGTGTAGATTTAGTAGGAGGTACACATCTGGAACCCTTTTTACTCTTGGGCGGTGGGTGAGACTGTGAACAAAAGCAGATTTGGAAAGGTAATCCTCAAACTTTGGAATAGGAGAAACAAAAATATGTTTCAACTCCTGCAAGGGTTTGACCTTATCCTGAAGAGATTTAAAATGTTCAGCAGCAGCAGTACCACAAAGAATTTTATTATCCAACGCAGCATCCAATAATTTGGCCTTAATGTCATCAGGTAAAGCCTGAAGACGAAGCCAAAAATAATGTCTCATAACAGAACCAAATGCATCAGCCCTGGAAGGAGCATTGCTGCATCATTACTACACTTAATAGAGTGGTGGGCAATTTGAGTGGTAGAACCCAATGAAGAAAGGCTGGAAGCCATCCCCTCAGAATAAGTTAGATCAGAAAAGTACAGTTGCTTACCTACCATGAATGTAGATGTTAGAGTGTATTCACTGTTGCAATCATTACTCTTGGGTTATCCTGCTGGCAGGCCACTCTCAGTCAGCCAGAATTCATAGGTTCATACTAGGCTATCTGCCCTAGGGCATTTATAAGCCTAGCCAGAATGTGTTTGGCTTTCGCCACCCATTTTAAATTTATTTTGCTATGCCCTGTTTCGAGGTTAGTATACTGTGCCTCTGTCTAACAGTGACACAGAAGTGATACCTGGGGTAAACCTACGATCTCCCATCCACTCATCAAGATTCCTCTTGAAGAGAGTCAATGAGGGACTCTGTCTAACCTGGACTGGGATTTTATTCCAGAGTGAAGGGAGCCTCTGGGTTATGAATCTGTCCCTCCAGCATGTCCTATTTATTTCAGTGCTGAGGTTCAAGTCTCTTGAGCGCGTAGCTCAATGGGATTTGGATTTTCTGAGGTGCAGCATGTCCATTAATTCCGGGTTGGACATGGCTTTATACATCAGGCACAGATCGCCTCTGAACAGGCGGTATGCCACTGACTAGAGCTGGAGTTTCTTTAACCGGGCAGCATATGGCATCTGTTTGAGCCCTTTGATCCTCTTGGTGAGGTACTTTTGGGGTCTTTCCAGTTGCTGCAGGTGTCTGGTAAGGTACATCCCCAAAGGGGCATTGTACTCAATTATGGGCCTGATGAGGGATGAGTAAAGAGGCACGATGACCTCCCCTGATCTAGATGTGAATCCCTTCATGATTAGGTGGGCTATATAAAATGTTTTTCTAACCACTTTGGCCATGTGGTTGTCAAATGAGAGATTGCTATCAACTTGGGTCCCCAGGTCCCTAATTACTTCTTCTGTACTTAATGGATTACCACCTATGTGGTAATTTGTGGGCACTTTGTTTTTGCCAAAGGGGATGACTATACACTTTTTGGCATTTAGCTTGAGGCCATGGCTCCAGCACCAGTTGTCTGTTTCTATGAGGCCCTTTTGGAGGATGCTTGTGTCGGCTGGAGAGTCGATTATGGCGCCCAGTTTGCAGTCATCTGTGAACTTGGTCAGCCACAGTCCTTCCATGTTGGCCTGTACCTCCGAGAAATGTATACCGAACAAGAGAGGTCCCAGGACCGAGCCTTGTGGGACACCACCTGTAACTGGTTTGGAGTCTGACATGGCTCCAGCAATTCTAACCATGTGGGTTCTGTCCTTGAGCCAGTTTGCAATCCATCTAGTGACATAGGGGTTTATATTTAAGCTGGTGAGTTAATCTATAATGCCCGAGTGGGGTATTGTATCGAAGGCTTTTGCGAGGTCCAGGTAGGCTGTGTGGACCACCTTCCCCTCGTCAATGGCCTTGGTGACTGTTTCAAAGAAATCAACCAGGTTTAAGAGGCAGGATCTGCCCTTAAAGCCAAAATGGGTAGGATCCAGTGTCTGTAGGTCCCCCAATATCTTTATTTATGAGGTCCATGATGATCCTTTCCATAGCTTTGCAGACCAAGCTAGTCAGGCTTATGGGGCGATAGTTTCCAGGATCCGTTGAGGCACCACCTTTATGGAGAGGGACCACTGTTCTGTACGCCACTCTTTGGGCACATATCCTGTAGTAAGGCTGAGATTGAACAGTAGTTTTATGTTTGGGTTTAGCTCTTCTTGGAGTTCATGTAGGACGCAGCCCGGGACACCGTCTGGTCCCATTGATGCTGTGTTTTTTGCTTTGGAGAGGGTGGCTCTTACCTGAGCATCTGAGATGTCAGGGGGGCAGCACTCTGCTGGGATAGATATTTGCCCTTTTGGTGGGGGGGGGGGGGGAGAAGTTTGCGCTGAACCTGTCAGCTAGGATGTTGACAATGTCTGTGGGTTCAGTGTATTTTTTGTCATTCTGGACTAATTCTGACCATATCTGGGAATTACCACCCAGGTTCCTAACATAACTAAAGAAAGCCTTGTGATTATCCTTAGTGTCATGTGCACTTTTTCTCTCGAAGCTGGCCTTAGACAATTTTATGAGTGCCTGTAGTTTTTTGCTAATACTGATCAGTGATGCCTTCCCTTTTTGGGATAGCTTCCTCCTTCTAGTGTATAGTTTGTTTATGGCTGGGGTCCACCAGACAGGACGTCTGCCTTTGGAGGATTGGGTCTTGGTTTTATTTGGGATCGCATGATCCATGCATTCCTGAAGGTGTTCATAGAATGCGTTTATAAAGGATTCTGCAGTCTGGGCCGTATTTTCCACAGGCCCGGGGGCTTTGATAGATTCTACCTTGGTTTTGAGGAGTGTGAAATTTGCTTTAGAGAAGTTTTTCAGTGTGGTTTTCTGGGCAGGGGGTGGGGTCGGGATGTGAATATCCAGTGAGATTAGTTTATGGTCTGATCTTACCAGTGAGGGATACACTTCTGGTCTGGAGCATAGAGTCCCCATGTTGGTGATGATCAGGTCCAGTATGTTTTCCCCTCTTGTGGGAGTGGTAACAAGTTGTTCCATAGCATTTGAGTTTATAAATTCTAGGAACCTTTGGTCTAGGGTGTTAGAGCTAGAGTAATGCTCCCAGTCTATGTTTGGGTAGTTGAAGTCGCCCAATATAACGGTGTTTGGAGAGACCTTCATATTTTCCAGTGTTCTCAGGAAGGCCGAGTGGGGTTCCTGGGTTTGGGAGGGTGGTCTGTAGCAGGCTATAAACTGGAAGGCAGTTTTACCCATTGTTAGTTGCACATGGATAGTCTCTGATGCTTCGTGCTTTGCCACCAACCTGGAGGTGTGGGTATCCTTGATGAATATCGACACTCCCCCTCCTTTTGTGGTTCGGTCCAAGTTTTGGGGCCGAAAAGCATGGTATGAGGTATAACCTGGTAGTGCTGGGGTGCTCTCAGGAGCCCTGAACCAGGTTTTCATTACTGCACAGATATCGATGTTCTCCATGCTAAGGAGAGTTTTGAGTGTGTGCATCTTGAGGTTTAGACTTCTGGCGTTGAGTAGCATTACTCTTAGTTTCTTATCCCTTGTGATACCTATGGAGGTGGGTTTGTCTTTTGAGCCTTGCCTAAAAAAGGCACTATGGGGGTACCAAGAGCCTTTGCCAATATCCGAAAGCCCAGGGGTGACAGGTGCAAGCCGTCCCTAGCGAAGCATCGTGGCTTGTCGAGCATATCATCCCAAGCTGACAGGCATTGGATCCTCTTTGAATGACACCAGTACTTAAGCCAATTGTTGAAATTGATCATCTTGTCTTCATATTGTGGCATCATTCTTGGTGAGGGTAAGATGCTACTCAAGGTCCGGGTCATACCGGCCTGGGCTACATGCTCAGAGAGCTCCTCTATGTCCCTTTTCATGTAGTCCAGGGAGGTACGTCTCAGGTCATTCACACCAGCATGGACAATGACCGAGTCATATTTGTACTTGCCTTGGAGTGACCAGAGTGCTTGTGTTATGTGGCGGATCCTAGCGCCCGACAGGCTGCTCACCGTGACCCTCTCCTTGTTCAGCCTGGTGAACGGGACGTCGGTGTGCCTGACGATAGAGTCACCTATTACAAGTGTATCAGGTGTGTTGTTTAGTCTTAAGGGCTGTGACTGTTCGGCACACTGGCTTTGTGAGATATGTATTGCACGTGTTTTGTTTTGGGGTAGTGGTTGCTTGGGTGTCTGCTTTGGAGGTCTCTGCTGCTTAGGCAGATCTTTATTTAGAGCCTCCGAGTATGTTTTTGTGTGATTATGTGTTTGGTTTGCTGTCGTGGTAGGTCTATGTGAGACTGGAATTGTAGTGAGTGTGGTTTCCTTCTCCTCCTGACTGGTTATGCCAGTACTGAGTTGAGAGAGTTTAGCCTCCAGTTTGGCTATATGGTTGCATCTCTCACATGTATTGGAATTTGTTGGGAGGAGGAGAGGGTTGTCTGTGTACATGAGGCAGTTGTAACATTGCCTCAAGATTCCCAGATTCACCAGCTGGACCGGCGAGGAGATTGACAACTGACCTTTGGACATGCTAGAATAATATTGGGAATTCCTTTATAATTGAAAACAAGGGCCAGTGAGGAGTGAGGAGTGAGGGTGTAGTGCTTTTAATTTTTAGTGCTGACTTATATAATTGCTTTAGTGAGCAAGTGCCAGGTAACTTAAGTGCAATGTGTTACAGGTAACTTAAATGCAAAAACGACAAACAGTAACTTTCTTTCAAGTGAAACAAGGAAATAAGTACAGTAAGCAATGCAGATATCACTAGTGATCCACAGAAGCGCTGAAAAGCCGTGTATTAGGTGGAATTAGCATTCCAGGGAAATAACAAGCAAACAAACAACAAGCATATAAACAAAGCTAGATTCAGCAGGCCTGGATCTAGTCTATGCTACAGCAAACAAGGTGTACCAATTTCAGTAAGATACAGTTCAAATATTCAGGCACTATAAACCTTTAACCAGAAATTCCCAACTCAGAAGGGCAGAGTCCAGCCTCTTCTCCCGCAAGAGTGCAGACCACGAACCTTCTTAGTGTAAAATAACTGGCCTGAAGCCCAAGTGCTTAAACCAGAACTAATACACTTTAAGAATAACAGACACTGGGCTCTCAATCAGCAGTTCCCAACTTAGAAGGATGAAAGCTACCTGTCCTGCCACCACAGTGCATACCACAAACCTTCCTAATGTAAAACAACTGGTCTGAAGCCCAAGTGCTTAATCCAAAAGACTTAGAATGATAGCTACACTTTAATCGAGTTACTACCAAGCAGTAATAAATACAATTGAATACTTTAGAGAATACCTGGATTAGTGCTCAAGTTACACAAACAAAGCTAGATCCAGCAGGCCCGAATCTAGTCTATGCCTCAGCAAACAAGGCGCACCAACTTCAGTAAGAAGCAGTTCAGATATGCATGCACTATAAGCCTTTAACCAGAAATTCCCAGCTCAGAAGGGCAGAGTCCAGCCTCTCCTCCCACAAGAGTGCAGACCACGAACCCTCTTAATGTAAAATAACTGGCCTGAAAGCCCAAGTGCTTAAACCAGAATTAATACACTTTTAGAATAACAGACAGTGAGCCCTCAATCAGCAGTTCCCAACCTAGAAGGATGTAAGCTACCTGTTCTGCCAGTACAGTGCAGACCACAAACCCTCTCAGTGCAAAACAACTGGTCCGAAGCCCAAGTGTTTAAATCAAAAGGCTTAGAATGAGTTGCACCAAGCAGTAATAAATACAATTTAAGTACTTTTAAGATGATGTAAAAGTAAAATAAAGTAGGTAGAAACACAAGTACAGTAAAAGCAGATGACATTTTTTTTTTCTGAACAAGTGCTGAGATCAAAGAAACAGATTTGAGTGCTGAAACTAGAAAACTGGCTAGTTATAAGAAAAAAAAAACTAAGCTAGAAGGCTTCCCTCCAACACAGAAGGGCTTGGGGGCTCAGAAGCCTACAAATAGTCTATACCACTTAACAGGAAAGGCAGGAAACAAGCTTACATTTTTTTTTTCCGTTTCCCAGATGCTCTCTTTGTACACAGTAGGAGTGCCTGAAATCAGAATATGATCTCACTGCACTCAGTTGAGTGAGCAAATGAGATGGGCCCAGAAGGAGTATCCAAACACAAATTTACAAGAGGGACGGGTAGTTTCAAGGCCACTAAGATTACTGAAGAGCAGAGTCAAAACTTCCAGTTCAGTTAATATTCCTGCAACACAGTTAAAATCAATTTAAATACTGTATTTTTGGAAAAAAAAAGTGCAGATAAAGGTACTTAAATTCTCTTATATGTCCAGTTGAATACAGCTAGTTCTTAGCCGGCCAAAGCTGAGGTTTAGGTCCAGCATCGGTTGCCGACGCCTCTTCTCTGACGTCAGTGCGCCAGGGGTATAAAAGTTGCAGCCTACGCCATTTTCTTCAGTTTTTCTTGCCCCAGATGTCAGGTGCCCCCAAACTGGTAGGCTGAAAAAATATGCCAATAAGTATGCATGCACAAAAATAACATTTCCTTCATCTACAAGCAAATACACCACATAGGTTGTATAGGATAGAGAAGTACAGATAAGTCCCAGCAAAGAAAAAGGGAGATGGTGGGTGGGTAACCTGGACTGCAACAGTGAATACACTCGAACATCTACATTTATGGTAGGTACACAACTGTACTACGTTCATCGTGTTTCACTGTTGCAGTCATTACTCTTGGGTTGAATCCCAAAGCTGAGGATGGGTGGCTGGGCTAAATAGGATTAGGAGAGGCTATGAAGCCCTGCAGAACTGCAGTGGATTTAGAGTAAAGAGGTAAGTGGTAGTGTTTTGTGAAAGTGTGCACTGAACTCTAAGTTGCAGCCTCTAAGATGTCTTTGGTTGGTAATCCTCTGAGGAAGGCTGCTGAAGTGGCTGCTGCTCTGGTAGAATGAGGCCCAATGCCCTTAGGCACTGATTTTCCATGCTGAAAATAGCAGAAACGGATGCAATGGCCTATCCATTTAGAAATAGTCTGTTTTGAGATGGCCTTTCCTTGTGATCCTGCAGCATATGACACTAAAAGTTGCTCAGTCTTTCTGAAAGCTTTAGTTCTGTCCAAGTAGAAGCGTAACTGCCTGTGTATGTCCAAAGAATGCAGAATTTTCTCACCCTTGTTCTGTGGATTTGGATAAAAGGTAGGCAAGTGAATGGTTTGGTTGAGGGCCACACTGGACACCACCTTAGGCATAAATGTTGGGTTTGTCCTCAGAGAAACCCTGTCTGGATGAAAAATGATAAAAGGTTCCACAGTCATGAGTGCTTGTAACTCTGAGACTCGTCTTGCAGAGGTTATTGCTAGGAGCAGAGCTGTTTTCCAGGATAAGAATTTTATACCCGCTGTTGAGGCTGGCTCGAAAGGAGGCAGTGTGAGTTTTTCCAAAACATAATTGAGGTCCCATGACGGAATTGGTGCTCTCCTTGGAGGACTAATGTTTTTGCCCCCTCTGAGGTACTGCCTTATTAAAGGATGAGAAAAGATAGGTGGTTCCGTATTGTAATGGGCTGAAATGGCAGAGGCATGAATCTTAACTGATGAGAAAGAAAGGCCTTTGTTCAGCATCTCAGTTAGGTATTGTAAAATCTGAGGGATATTTGGTACACACGCGTCAATGCCTTGTTCCTGGTTCCAAGCACAGAATCTCTTCCATTTTTCTGCATACGATTTTCTGGTACTGGGCCTCCTGGCCTCCAAGATAACATCCATAACAGCTTTTGAAAGAGGAGTGTTCTGAATGGCTACATTATCTGCCATGCTGCCAGATTTAAGGTCCTGAGTTGGCTGTGCAGGATCCGATTGTTTGTTGGGTCAGCAAGTGAGAAGTTTGAGGCAATATCCATGCTGAACCTTGAGACAAGCTCTTTAGGATTGGGTACCAGTGCTGGCGTGGCCAGTCTGGTGCAATCAGTATCATTTTTGGCTTCTCTTGTCTGACCTTTAGGAGTACCCTGGGAAGGAGGAGCAGTGGAGGAAAGGCATATACTGTTAGATTTTTCCAGCTGAAGGATAGGACGTCCACTCTCCATGCTTGCTTGTGATAAATCCTTGTGCAAAATATCTGCAATTGGCAGTTGTGAGGGGAGGCAAATAGATCTATGTCTGGGCATCCCCATTTCCTTCTTATCATGCTGAAGACTTGTGGATCCAGTTTCCATTTGTGGGGATCCATGATGTTTCTGTTTAGTTTGTCTGCCAGAGTATTTGTTTTTCCTGGCAGGAATTGTGCTTGCAGGTGAACTTGATAAGTCAATGCTGTGTCCCATAAGGTCATTGCTTGTCTGCAGAGGGGGTAGGAATGTGTGCCTCCCTGCTTGATTATGTACCACATGACCGTTGTTATCAGTAGCTGTCCTAGATGAAGTAGATCCTTGAAAGCCGTCAGGGCATTTTGAACAGCTAGCATCTCTTTTTGATTGATGTGAAGATGCATCTGGTTTGCAGGCCATGTGCCCTGAATACATTTTCCTGCCATATGGGCCCCCCAGGCATAATCTGATGCAACCATTGTCAGTGTCTGTCTGGCTGTGGGTAAACTGAATTGCAGACCCTTGTTGTGGTGACAGGCCTCTGCCCACCATCTTAACTCCTGTTGCAGGCAGGGAATTAGTGTAATTACTGTCTCCAGGCTGTGGCAATGCTGAGTCCAAACACTTTTTAGATACCATTGTAGTTTCCTCATATGCAGTCTGGCATATGGAATTAGTAGAATGCAGGATGCCATGAAACCAAAGGCCTGCAGGATTTTCCTTGCAGATAAGTGGGTCTTTGTTGCCAATTTTTTGAAGTAAGAAGTCAGTTGTTTTCCTTTGTCTGGCATGAGATAAGCCATCTGGGCAGTTGTATTTAAGCTTGCACCCAGGAATACTATCTCTTGAGATGGCACTAGTTTTGATTTATTTTCGTTTACTGTGTACCCTAGGCCAATTAGTAATCTTTTTACAAATGCCAGGTGCTTTAGAAGAATGTCTTTGTTCTCTGTTTGAATTAGGTAGTCGTCCAAGTAGGGATACATTTGAATTCCTCTTTGTCTGCAAAATGCAATTACTGGTGCCAGGCATTTTGTGAAGACCCTGGGCGCAGTAGATAAGTCAAAGGGCAGTGCAGAGAATTGGTAGTGCATTGAGCCAGCTATGAATCTGAGGTATCTTCTGCAAGATTGTCTGATTAGGACATGCAGGTATGCCTCTTTTAGGTCCAAAGTTACAAGCCAAGCCTTCTTGCCCAGCATGGGCAGTAGCTGCTGCAGAGTCAACATCTTGAATTTTGGAACTTCCAGAAACGTATTTAGTATAGACAGGTTCAGTATTGGTCTCCAGGTTTTGTCCTTTCTGGGCACTAGGAAAAGTCTGGAGTAAAATCCTTGCCCCTGCTCTTGTTGTGGTACTTGTTGAATGGCCCTCATGTCCATGAGGGCTATAATTTGTTTTTGTGCCTCTGCCCATTGATTGTGTGGCAGGTCCGGCATACCTTTTGACCTTGGCAGGGTGTGAAAATGAAACCTGTAGCCTTGGGACACTACATTCAAGACCCATTTGTCTTGGGTAACCATTTGCCAATTTGATGACAAAAGTGCTAGTTTTCCCCCTAAGGGGGCTGCCAAAAGAAAAGTACTTGGAGCTGGCAAAGAAAAGTCATTGGGACTGTTTCCTGTAAGGTTGTGATTTGTCTTCTCCGCTTTTGGAGGTAGGAGCACCCCATTGTTTAGGCCTGTATGAGCCTTGGGGCTGAGATCTGCCTCTGGGACGCCTGTATCTGCCTCTTTGTGGTCTGTCTGACACTGGAAAGGACCAATTTTTTAGAAGGCCAGTTCCTGCTAAATCTGGGTGGCTGTACCTGTAAGAAATCCTTAACTGTCTGCATGGATTTTGCTTTAGCCTCCATTTTTTTCAACACCTCTTCTGCTTTAGTACCAAACAAAGTATCATGCTGTAATGGAGCATCTAATAATTTTGCTTTAACATGATCAGGCAGATTCTGTTCCTTTAACCAAGCATGCCTTCTAATAACAGAACCTGTAACAGCGGCCCTGCAAGAGGCCTCCAGTGAATCATAACCACATTGCAAAGGATGCTTTCCCACTTGTTCAGCTGCATGCAATAAATCCTGCATTTCCTTGTTCTCTGAACATTCAGTATTTGTCAACAATTTCTGTTTAAGCAGTGACATTAAATATTGCTGATATTTAAGCATATGAAACTGACAATTTAAAGTCCTTACAGCCAAGGTAGCGGAAATGTAAACTCCCCCCCCCCCCCATCTGTCCAGAGCCCTAGAATCCCTATCAGAGGGGACAGGGTTTTTTGCAGTGGAAGCTTTGACCCCTTTGGGACCCGGAGATAGAGTTTCTGGGTCAGCAGCGGGGTTTTTATATAGGAATTTATGAGAATCCAGAACCCTGTAGTATCTGTCTAGCTTAGCAGGTGCAGGGGGTAAAGAGTCAGGGGACAGGCTGGACTCTGAAAATACATCATCTACAATGTCTAGAACAAATGGAATAGCAATGGGTCTGTGCTGAGGAAGTAGCAGAAAGTCTCGGAGCCTTTTCTTAGATTCAGAATAATCTTGGCTCTCCCAGTGGAAATGCTCCCTCATGGTATGCAGGGTTTCCCCAAAAGAATAATCCTCAGGAGGAGAGGTTGAAGGAATGGATTCTTCAGCATCAGAGTCCTCATAGGAAAGCATGGAATAATCCTGTTCAGAAGACGAATCAGAGGAAATAGAAACCTGATCAGAAGAATCATACTCTGTGTCTCTTGCCTAGGCCTCTTATCAGGAGGGGGATGGGAACCCCTGATCAAAGTAATTAGGTCTTCGGTCATTTTGAGCATCTGTTTTTTAGGCATGGAAGTCTGAGTAGGAGAATGCTGTACTTGTTTCTTTGTCTTTAGAGCTGCTTTAGTCTTCGTCTTTGAAGCTGAAGATGGCTTAACATACAGTTGTGTAGGTCTGAAGACACCCTCAGAAGCCGATGCCTGCTCAGCGGCTCTGGACCCATCTGAGGGAATGATTTCAGAGTGTCCAATACCTTGAGTATCCAGAGGCCCAGTCGGCTCCACATGGGAGTCGGAAGCGGCCTGCGGCTCTGAGGTAGCGGGCGCCAGGGGCTGCAAAAGTGCCTCACTGAGAACCAGCGAACCGGCAACTGGCCTAACGGAGGCCTCGTTGTCGGTTTTGGACCTAGTTTGCCTATCCTTTTCCTTGTCCTTGCGTTCTTGTAAACTCTGGTCATTGGCTGTTCCGACGGCATTATATAATTATATCTTCGGCCAAAGTAATGAAATGCAAAATCGAACCGATGCTTAATAGTGCGTTGGTCAAATCTAGCACAAAACCGACAGCTAGCAACGTTGTAATCAGGGCCTAGGCAAGGAATACAGTAAGAGTGAAAATCCTTATGAGGTATTTGCTTCCCACAAGAAATACAATTGTTAACTTTTTCTGACATCGGTCTGGAGCAAGAAAAGAGTTTCCCCAACGGGGTACTTAGATTTAATGAAGACTTCGGTTCTGAAATTCGAATTTGAAAATCTCAGGAGTCGGCCGACTGGCACTTGCGAACTGCTTTTGCTTCGGGCACTGCACAGCAAGAAAGACTGAAGAAAATGTCATTGGCTGATCTTTTATACCCCTGGCACACTGACGTCAGGGAAGAGGCGACAGCAACTGACGCCGGACATAGACTTTGGAATTCTGGCCGACTGAGGGTGGCCTGCCAGCAGGATAACCCAAGAGTAATGACTGCAACAGTGAAACACGATGAACACCAACCTGAGAAACATGAGAAAGGAGGGCTAAAACATACCTGGTCATATCAGTCAGGTAGCTAGTACCCCTAAAACCAGAGTGGCAGCAGTATAAACCTTCTTGCTCAGCCTCTCCATGACCCAACTACCTGTATCCAAAGGAAGCAGAATGGTAGAGGGCAAGAGCATGGAGGCTTTGTCAGTGGAGGCAGGCAATACAGAAGGGTCAGCAGAAGGGCACTTGTGCAGAAATTTATAATCATCAGACACCTTGTAAAATCTGCCAAGTTTAAGAGCTAAGCAGAGGATCAGGAAGTACAGAAGCTGCTGAAAACGTATCCATAATATCAGAATCCAGAATCCACCTGCAGGAACTCATAATGCCTGTTTTTGGCTATCAGAAACCTGAGAACAATCCCACTTACACAATTCCATCATACAAGAAATAATGCCCCCAAAGGATAGTTCCTCCAAAGGGGAATCTGGACTAACAGAATCCTCTTCCTCTGAGCCACAGTCCAAGGGGGAAGGGACCTGAGAAGAGGAGGCTAATGACTGCTTCCCTGAATCCTGATCCTCATCCAAAGAATCCTGCTTCCTAAGCCATTTGAGTAGATCAGGGAGGAGCAGGCACAGAGACCCCTTGAGGAAACCTTAAAGCCATTAATGCACTAAACAGCCCCTGAATAAAATTCTGCCATTCTTGTTGGGGATCCTTAACTGCAGGCCTTAGTTTTCAGTTTATTTTTCTGTGGGACATTTGCATGAAAAACCCTGGGGGGGGGAGGGTTCAGACCCTTGTAGACATTCAATAAGTGTAGTAGGGATCTCCTCCTTCAATAAAATCTGTGGAATCTCCCTCAGTAGCTCAGATATATCAGACGAGGTTCCCCTCAATGTCTGGGCAGGCATTTGGAAAGCCTCAGAGGACGTACATGAAATCGGATCCATGCCTGCTTCTGATGGGTTTGTAGTACAGGAATAGAAAGCAACGACTGGATGATCTTCCAGGCTTTCACTAGCCTCGAGACAAAGAGGAGAGGCTGGACACGAGCCTTATCATACACAAGTTTTTCTGGCCTTTTTCTTGGCCAACAGCTGACCCTTAGGACGGGAAGACTCCGTCATAGCAGCCTGAGCCAACAGCTTAAGAAGTTTGTTTTCAAGGTAAATAGACAAGGTGGAGATGTAACAACATAGGGTTGTGGGGGCAAATGCTTGGCAGATGCTTGGCAGACAGAACACTGCCATGGGAAGAACCTAGACAAAAAAAGAGACACTGGTTGTCACAATCTTTATGGGGAATCTGCCATCCACACTGACATTTTCCCCAAGCTTCCTACTGAAATGTTTAATCTTGGTCTCTCCAATCCTAAAATTAAATGTTTCTCAAGCTACGTTTACAACAGACAGCAGTCCATCAAGTGGGTCTCTTTCTTCTCCCACTTCATTCCCATTACTACTGGCATACCTTAAGGTTCCATTCTCAGACCACTTCTATTTAACATCTTCAACACTCTCCATATTGCCTGTTTTCAGTTCTCCCTCATACAACATGTGGATGATTCCACTATCATCTGCACCTCTGACAATTCCTCACACCTCCTCAGTCTAACCCAAAACTTTCAACTCTTTAGAAAGGTGGCTAACTTGAGAATCAATTTGTACTCAATCCCAAGAAAAAGAAACTTCTCTTGTATATCCCAAAAATCTCTCACTAATCTTAAATCTTCATTCACTATCTCATCTCTTGACAACACTATAATAGAGGTTGAATCACAAACCAAGCTCCTGGGTTTTATCATAGATAATCAGCTAAAATTTGACCTAAATCTCCAAAATTGCATTAAAAAGCTTCAATAACTAGGCTTACTCTACAGAAACAACACTAAGGACTCTAGACTTTCTCTTGGTTATAAGCTCATAGGTTGGTACTAGGCTATCAGCCCTAGGGCCTATACAAGCCCAGCCATAACAATTCCCTGGCTATTTCTTCCCACACTATTTACTTCCCTGGCCCCTGTCTAGCACGGCGACTGACGTGATCCCCGGGGCGAATTTCCTTTCTCCCATCCAATCGTCAAGGTTCCTTTTGAAGAGGACCAAAGAGGCACTCTGCTTGACATGTATGTGCAATCTATTCCAGAGTCTGGGGAGTCTCTGGGTCAGGAACCTATCCCTCCATAATGTTTTGTTCATTGTGATGACAAGGTTTAGATCCCTGGAGCGTGTGGCTCTGAGGGGTTGGGATTTCTTTAAGTGTAGCATGTGCAGCAGCTCTGGGTTTGACATGGCCTTGTATGTTAAGCAAAGATCGCCTCAGAGTAGACGATATGCAACAGAGTAAAGCTGGAGTTTTTTAAGGCGGTCAGCGTAGGGCATCTGCTTTAGGCCTGTGATTCTTTTAGTGAGGTATTTCTGTGGCCTTTCCAGTTGTTGCAGATGTCTTGAGAGGTACATACCAAACGGGGCATTGTATTCTATAATGGGTCTAATGAGGGATGAGTACAGTGGGACAACGACCTCCTTTTTTCTGGATGAGGAGCCCTTAGTGATGAGGTGTGCCACATAGAAGGATTTCCGGACTGTTGTGGCGATGTGGTTATCGAAGGTGAGACCACTGTCCACCTGTGTCCCTAAGTCTCTTATCAAACTTTCGGTGTTTAGTGTACTGCCACCTATATGGTAATTCATGGATACATGTTTTTTCCCAAAGGGGATAACTATACATTTCTTGGCATTGAGCTTGAGCCCATGGCTCTGGCACCAAGCATCTGTTTCTGTAAGGCCCTTTTGTAGAGTATCCACATCATTTGGGGATTCAATAATGGCTCCCAGTTTGCAGTCATCCGCAAACTTTGTTATCCAGAGTCCCTTAGTGTTGGCCTGTACTTGAGAGAAGTAGATGCCAAACAAGAGCGGTCCCAGGACTGAACCCTGAGGTACTCCACTTGTCACTTGTCTGGAGCTGGATTTGGAGTCGGCTACTTTTACAGTGTGGGTTCTATCAGTAAGCCAGTTAGCAACCCATTGGGTGACGTAGGGATTAATGCCCAGCTTAGTAAGTTTATCTACGATTCCAGAGTGGGGGATGGTGTCAAAGGCCTTTGCAAGTTCTAGATAGGCTGTGTGGACCACCTTACCCTTGTCCATGGCTCTGGAAACTGATTCGAAGAAGTCAATCAAGTTCAGGAGACAAGATCGGCCCTTCACGACCCAAACTGGGTGGGGTCCAGTGTTTGAAGGTTGCCAATGTCTTTGTTTATAAGTTCCATGATAATACGCTCCATGACCTTGCAGATAAGGCTTGTCAGACTGATGGGATGGTAGTTTCCGGGATCTAAGGTGGATCCCCCCTTGTGGAGTGGGATAACTGTAGCTGTGCGCCACTCAGTGGGCACGAAATCTGAGGTGAGGCTATGATTAAACATGGCACTTAGGTGAGGTGCCAGTTCACATTGTAGTTCATGTAGTACATAGCCCGGGATGTCATCTGGTCCCATGGATGCTATATTCTTAGCTTTGGAGAGTGCGTTTTTTACCTATGTGGCAGTTATTACTGGAATTTGGCAATCTTCCGGTATTGAGATGGGCCATTTAGGGGGTGAAGTTGGCACTGAATCGATCTACCAGGATATTGGCAATATCCTTGGGATCAGTATATTTAATGCCATTCTGTTTTAGCTCAGAGCAGATCTGAGCATTGCCATTTAGATTCCTGACATAGTTATAGAATGCCTTGTTGTCTTTGGAATCTTTGGCAATTTTATTTTTGTAACTAGCTTTGGAGGATTTTATGAGGGATCTCAGTTTCTTACTGAGGCTGGTAAGGAAGTTTTTTGCATCCTGGGATTTTCCTCTTTTCTGCAACAGTTTCTTCCTTTTGTTGTAAAGTTTGTTTATGGCAGGGGACCACCAGATTGGCTTCTTTTTCTTGGATGAGAGCATCTTGGTTCTATTTGGGATGGCACGATTTATGCATGAGTGGATGTGCTCGTACAGTGCCTTAGTGTAGGATTCAGCAGTTGAACTTTCAGCTCCCATCTGCATGGGTGTCATGAAGTTTGTCACTTCTGACTTGAGAAGTATGAAGTTGGCTTTGGAGAAGTTTTTTATGGAGGTTTCCTTACTGGGGTGTGAGGGTGGAATGTGGATGTTAAAGGTGATTAGCTTATGGTCAGACGTGACTAACGAGGGGGTGACCATAGGTGTGGAGCATCGATTTCCCATGTTGGTAATGACCAGGTCTAGGATATTGGAGCCCCTGGCGGGACTATGGATAAGCTGATCCAGCGCGTTGGAATTTATGAATTCCAAGAACCGTTGGGCAAAGGTGTTGGTACATGAGTAGCTTTCCCAGTTAATGGCAGGTTATTTAAAATCACCCAGTATTAGGGTGTTTGGTTCTATCTTAATATTTTCCAGTATGTTTAGAAAGGTGTAGTGAGAATCTTGGGGTATGGTGGGGGATCTGTAGCAAGTTACAATTTGGATTGCAGTCTTACCTAATGTTAGTTGCACCTGGAGAATTTCAGACGTATTGTGTTGGGCAACTAGCCTGGTGGTGTGAATATCCTTGGTGAATACTGACACTCCTCCACCTTTAGTGTTTCGGTCCTGCTTTGATGGCCGGAAAGTGTGGTAAGAGTTGTAGCCTGGTATTGCAGGGGTGCTCTTTGGAGCCTTGAACCAGGTCTCAGTTACTGCACAGATATCGATGTTCTCCATTTTTAGGAGTGCCTCGAGAGAGTGCATTTTGAGGTTTAGAGTTCTAGCATTGAGTAGCATTACCTTCAGATTTTGCATGCTTGTACCTGTTACGGTGGTGGTTTTGTTCTTTGAACTTTGTCTAAAAAAGGCACTATAGGGGTGGCAAGAGCCTTATGCTAATCTTCTTCCCAGTCTACTTTATGCCTCTCCTATCCTAACCAACCTACAATTCTCTGAAATGTAAACTTGCAATATCTTACAATAAAAATCGCTAGGTTCACTGCTAACCAACCCTGCAATTCGCACCATTGTCTTGCTCTCAAATCCCTAAACTGCCTTGAACTCCCACACCAGCTCCTCCTTGCTCAACTGCTCCTCACTCACTCTATTATTAACAAATCTACCTCCTGCGCCACCATCTCATCTCTGATCTCCATCTCTACTCCTAATCACTCTTTCCGAAGCTCTGACCAGTTTCTCTTGGAAAACCTCAAGCCCAAAAGAATAAATTGGCCAACACCTATACAGCTACTCCATTGCGAAGGCTTGCAACAAGCTACCTCTTTCCATCAGAACTACATCAAACACTCTCAAGTTCATAAAAGGCATTAAAAAAGAATCAACGGAACTCATGGCTCTGCTCGTGCCAAAACCCAACATTACTCACATCCCCTACACTTTTCACACTCTTCTCACTTGCTCTAATTATTTCACTTTTCAGTCTCCCCCTCTTACTCCTAATGCTCTCCTTGGCTCCCACTCCTCCTCCATGCTTCTCTCTCTTCTAGTTCTTTCCCTGTACCTGAACCTATTTTAGGTATGGTTTCTATTCCCCTGTATTCTTCTTATCCACATGCCATCTGCCCCCTGTGACTCGTATGGGTCTTCTTTTTTCACAGTATCAATGGAAAGTACTCCATCTACTCTTTTTTTAGGCTTTCTATTCCTCCTTCTACCTATCCCTTCTACCCCTTTCTCAGCAGTAATTATTTCATATTTTCTTTGCATCAGGGCTGTTTTATTTATTTACTTTTTCTGCCTGTACACCTATTAATTTTGTACTGTATATTGAGATTTTAATGCAACTATAGTTACTCCTGTATTTTATTTCAGGTCACTTAAGTTTTCTCTACTTTGCGTTACCTTTGAATAATATTTGTTCTGTATGGAGACTTTCACCCTGTGCCTCCACTGAAAAAAGGGCATATGCTCAATTGGTCATACCTGGTTAACAAATGTCAAAATAAATAAAAAAAATTAAATGAAACCAGCAGGACCAAAAACAAAACTAAAGATAAAGAACCCAAACAGTGCACTGATCTGAAAAATGGCTTGGTAACCAGCACAAAAGAAAGGCATTCATATCAACATTCAATGATGGCATTCGGACTTGTGTTAAATAAGTTCTGAAGTGTGCACGTCTGTACAGCACCTTCATGCCCTACATCCTGTGCGAGGAGCATACATGTGACATACGGCACCTGCAGAAACTAAAGCCTTTGGTATACTGGCCAGTTATTGTGCTGTCCTTGGCAGGAAATCCCCGACATTAGAAATACTGCAACATTGATATGGAAGGACATCTCAAAATCCTTTGGGCATCTGCAATACTTTTAACAGCAAATCCAGACCTGTAGTTTCTACTCAGCTAGCTTACACAATGTAAAAGTGGACAAAAGCTTATATATGTTGCAATTCGTGGACACCAACAATTTATCCTGGAAGTCCACATGATTCTAACAACAACAGTATATGCAAACTTTGTTTCTCAAAATGTTTGTTTATATGTTTATATAACATATCACTACTTAATATACTGAATGTTACTTTCTGGGGTGTTCACGAGTATGTTGTAGAATATACTTTTTCTTGTAAAAACAAGACTTTTTTTTCTTTACAATTGTATTGTTCCTATTTACAACTGTATTAAATGTACTTCTGTTTACATGCTAACTTGTTTTTCTTTAGAAAATAAAATTAAGAAAACATGCAAAAGATCAGAAATGGTAGGTACTATAATGAGAACTTAATGTGCATTGCTTGAATCAGGAAAATGATTTCTATATGACAAAACTAAGCTATAAGCTGAAAAACTTCAACATTTAGTAACAGGCTTCTTTCATGAAATATCTTTCACAATCAGATTAAATTAAGACAGAGAATAAAAATCGTTCAGGCCATAGAGCAAGACATTAGTTTTTGCCCCCATGTAATTTTTTACGCAATTTTATGTGCAACAGTGATGCTAAATTTATTTTTCAGGGCTCATGGTCTGGGACATAAGAACTAAAAGTACAATGGAATGCAAAGCAAGATTGCGTGTTTTGCTAGTAGAATTAGAATTCCCCTTTTGGGACATGGCAGCAACTGTAGCCCCTGCAGCACTCACTGGTAAACCCCACAGCTTTCCAGCAAATGACAGAGTTCACACAGTCTCAGTGAAGCATAAGAATGAGTCCGCAAACTCAAAGCATGGATGCCAACCTAGTTTCATTGCCAACGGTCGTAATTGTGGTGAAAGCCATGAATCTAAATGGGAAAAGTGTTTAGCTTTTGGTCAGCAATGTCACAAATGCAATAAGTGGAATCATTTCAAAAGGTTTTGTAAATCAAAAGGGAAAAACTTGCTGCAACCCTACTCTTTATGTTGATGGTGTGTCAGTGCTTCATGAAACTGTCAATGCAATAGATTGCAGGGCAAAGAATGAACTATTTTGTACTGTTCGGATAAAATGGCAAAGCCATAGAGCTCAAAGTTGATACAGGTTCCAAGTGCAATGTTATGTCAGCAGAAACATTTGCAAGTGTGTATCATGGTGAAAGGGTTGATTTGGTACGCTGTGTGAAGCTTGTTGCTTATGGAGGTGAAGAAATTCAAACCGAAGGCTCAGTAGTGCTTTCAGGTTACTCTGCTGAAAGAAGCTATGACTTATTATTTTATGTGGTCAAGAGACATATCCAGTCATTATCAGGGCTCAGAGACAGTTTGAAAATGGGACTGCTTTCATTAATAAAGAAGTCCACCAAGTTAGTTTAAAAGACCACTACTCTAATTTCACCCAGTACATTTTTTCACCTATGCTGTTCTTTTCGAAGATAAACTAGGCAAACTTCCAGTTATGTACTCCATGAAGTTAGACCCAGAGGTCAGTCCATTTAACAGGCCAGCACGTTCCAATACCCAAGCAGGACAGAGTCAAAGCCAAGCTAGATAAAATGGTGCGACAAGGTCCGATTTGTCCAGTTGCAACTCCAACTGAATGGAGTATCTTCCATGGTGAAGGCTCAAAAGAAAAGCTCAGATGACATCATAATATGTACTGATCCACAAGATTTGAACAAAGCAAGACCCCACCATCTGATCTGCACAGTCAAAGAAGTCACAGCCTTGATGATAAATGCCACTTTTTTTTGTCTTAGATGCAGAGTTAATTTTGGCAAATTCAGCTCAACAAAAAAATCATCACTGCTCACTACATTCAGTACTCAGTTTGGCAGTTACAAATTTTTGAAAATGCCATTTGGGATAAATTCTGCAACTGAAGTTTTCCAGCGTGCAATGTGGCAATTTTTTTCTGGGTATCCTTGTGCTATTACAGTAGACGACATACTGGTAGGAGGTCATGGTGAAGCGGAGCATGACAGAAACCTCAGAAAAGTTCTGGAAAGGGCACGTCAAGTGAATCTTAAGCTTAATGCATAGAAATGCAAATTCAGGCTACAAGAAATTACTTATGGCAGTCATTTATTTACCAGTGTAGGCCTACAGCCAGACCTTTTAATGCAAGCATCCATTCTCGAGATGCCAGCTCCAGACAATGTTCAAGCCCTGCAACATTTTCTTGGCATGGTTAACTATCTAGGCAAGTTTATACCAGACTTGAGCCAACCATCAGTACTGCTCAGAGAGCTGACATGTAAAGATGCATCCTGATCTTGGTTAGAGCAACATCAGAGAGCATTTGATGTCCTGAAACAGAGAATTGCTAGTCCACCAACTCTCAGATACTTTGATGTTCACAAGCCCGTTACATTTTCATGTGATGCTTCGAAAGTTGGTCTTGGTGCAGTCGTTCTACAGGGAGATCAACCTGCTGCCTATGCATCGAGAACTCTTACCCAAACTGAGATGCAGTATGCCCAGATCAAGAAAGAGCTTTTGGCAATTGCGTTTGCATGTTTGAAGTTTCACGATCATGTTTATGGTAGCCCTATCCAGCTCAAAACAGACCACCAACCTCTAGTCACTATCTTGAGAAAGCCTATGCATGCAGCTCCAGCCCGACTGCAACATATGAGGTTGAGATTGCAAAAAAGTATAATTTCAATCTTATCTAAAAGAAAAGCAAACTTTTACCTTGCTGATACATAATCCAGATCACCCAGAAATACCACAGAATGGCATGAGAATGAGAACCTTGATTTTGAAGTCATGGAAGTGAGAAATATTTCTTTCACACGTCTTGATGAGGTGAGAGATCACACAGCCACAGATCCAATTTTACAAAGGCTCAACCACTTTATCAATTAACGACAGCCATCAAAGCAATCTAGTTCACCTCAAGAAGTGCAACCTTATTTTCCATACAGAGATGAGATTTTGTTTAACAGAGGTATCATTATGAAAGGTCCGAAAGTAATTGTTCCAAAGCCCTTGCAACCAGAGTACATTACGATCTTGCATCGTGGTCACCTTGGTACAGACTACCAAAAAAAGGGCAAGAGGACTAGTATTTTGGCCTTCTATGTCACAAGACACAGAGAGCACTTTCATCTTGTTCAATGTGTAATAGTACAAAGCCTCATCAACATAAGGAACCACTTCAGCTAAACCAGATTCCGGAACTACCTTGGTCGACTGCAGCCACCGACATTTTCAAGTGGAATGGTCAACATTATTTGGTGTTAGTAGACTCTTACTCCAATTGGTTCGAGATTGACCTACCTCCCAATCTAGCATGCAGTAATCATTACTAAGATGAAATGTCATTTTGCAGTACATGGTAGTCTGCACAAAGTTATTTCTGACAATGGCATGCAGTTTACAAGCCAACAGTTCAAAAGATTTGCTGAAGAATGGGACTTTATTCATGTCACCAGTAGCGCAGAGTACCTGCAGTCAAAATGGTCTGACAGAACGTGCAGTTCAAAGTGCAAAACAGTTAATAGAGAAGTCAAAACGAGACAATACTTGTGTTCTTGAATCACAGAAATGTTCCTCCTGATAAACATCTTGGTTCACCTGCTCAGAGACTTCTGTCATGACAAACCAGAACCACATTACCAATCAGTAGTCAATTATTGGTTCCATGTGTTAAGAACAACAGGTCAGTGAAAGCCAATCTGTTGAAGAAACGCCTAACCCAGAAGTCCTATGATAAAACCAGCAAACCGCTCAATCCATTACGAGAAGAAGTGGTAAGGATGCAAACGTCCACAGGTTATAATCAGATTGGTGTCATGAAGAATATTTGCCGAGATCATACACTGTGGAATCACAAGGAGCAATCTTTAGGCAGAATCAGAAGCATCTGAGACCATTATCCGAGCCTATACCACTGTACATAGCCTGTGAGAAAGACCATCTCAGAGTAAGTTGTCCAGTGTTCCAATTCCAGAAGAATTTCCAAAGGACATTTCCATTCCTGTGATGAATCCAGAAGTTCCTGATAAAGTTGTTCACCACAGACTGTCCCTGTTGCTAAATTTGGTCCAGATTGTTATGTTATGAGATATAGTCTTATCGCTAAACCCTGCAATGGATATGAAGCAACTTGGACATGAACATCGTGTTTTGTTTCTAATGTATGTAGCAATGCATGTCTAACTCTGATATTTTTATAAAGGGCAATCTTTTTACGAGGGAGGATGTAGATCAATGTGTGTGTATGTACCTTTAAGAAGTTATCCAAAGGCTTGCACAAGTGTAGAAATACTGAGCACATGCAAGCTAGACTGCCATTTTGTAGTAAGTCATTGAGATGTAAGCATCATTTATGTATGTAAGGTCCGTCTGTTAGCCAGTTAATTTGTATTTTATGATACTGCTATCCATCCTGATGTGTTTATATGTATTAAAGCATCTAAACGAAATACCCTGCCTGCTTGTCATCTATGTGAGAGAGAGAGAGAGAGAGAGAGAGAGCAACACGTAACTGAAGGCATCGTGGGAGCATAATAACTAAACATCAGTGCAGATAAGGTACCAAACAGAAAAAGTTCCATACCATCCAACTAAAAAAACTCAATACAGGTGAATTTCTTATACAAAAGTTACTAGTGTAGGCAACAGACAACTAGTAAGTGATAACCACCATGCACAGTATTTTTTCCCTAATGCAATTCAGCCTAAAAAATTAGGCATTTAACCCCCAACAAAGTTTGTACACCATTATTACTTACAAATACAGCAGCTAGCAGCTGACCAGGACCTGACAGTAATATTACTGGATCGGTTTGCTAACAGTCTTCTGCTTATTCACGAATTTCCTGAAGGCTCTCACTCAGCCACTAAATATCTTCAGAGGCACATATTTGTAACTGGATAATACAAGTGTAATGAAAAAGAGATGTCACTATGAAAAGTTCTCTGATCCTTACAAGAGGTATGTGGAGATGGCGAATTCTGGAGCAGAGCAAAATAACACAACTATAACTATCAAGCTACCTCCTACTACAGAATTATGATTAAATAAAAACACAATCTAAAAATCCTGCAAATCCTGCAGTGCGAGACACAGCGACAATCCATGACACCAAAGGATTAAAGCAGTGAAGCTGTTGAATGAGGGGGAATCACTTATCTGTGTCACTATATATGTTTTCATGGAAATAAGTGCCACGAGTCCATGCAGTAAGTTGGCCTGACATGTATTTTACCAGAACTTTATGGAAGGAAGAGAGAAAGTGAAACTAGTGATGAAGTAGAAATTACAGTGGAAGACTTATTCATGCTGCACTCATTATTTGAGGACATCATTTTTTTTTTGCCAAGTCCACACATTTAATTTATTTACAAATATCTCAAAAGACCTTTAATTGAGGAACACTATTCTAATGAAAGGTCTATCACTGTTACTAAAGCATGCAAAATTAAGACAACAGAATAATAAGGAATAAAACTATTTTAGCCTTCCAATGAATCTGACAGTCTCATCCCAAATTTCAAGAAATCACATTTACTTCATGCAAGTAATCAGGAAAAAGTGTGCTGAACCTACCATTAACCAATGTTGCACTTATACTGCAAAGGAAATTTGGCCACAACGCAAAGGCATTTCCCTATTCATTAGAAGTCAGTCACTAGGTTTCCTTCTTTGGAGATTAGCCTAGGTGAATGCAGGAAGGAGTACCACAGCTAAAATCTTTGATCTTGTACTCCTTCAAAAAGTCAGTGATACTTGAAATATTAGAAAAAATGTGAATACATAAAACAATGGGTCTCTGAAGGACTGACAGCTGAATAGTTATCAACAGCCTACAATAACACATCTGAAGAACAGGAGGAACAGAAGCTTGCAGCTGCCAACACAAATGCAAGACAAATATGTGCAAGAAAAGAGATATGTGGATTAAAACAGTGGATAAAGGATCACCAGCAAATGCTATACAAAGCAAAAAAAAAAAAAAGAGCATGGAGTTGGAGGATACCCCACACCTCTCCCCATGAAAGTAATCAAGTTGCAATACTTAAGTAAACCACCAAGCCAGCCTAAAAGAAATTCTGTGAATGCAAAATGTTAGGTTAATTCCTTAAAATTTCAAAACAATCTCCCATTTACCCAAGTAGTTCAGGACCAAAAATGTTTATATCAGTTTTAAAAGTGCTGCAATGAAAGAATGAATTCAAAAAGTTAAAATATATTTTCTACACAAGCCTTATAACTGGTTTATCAATATAATGCACACAAAAGCAGCAGTCTGTTTTATCAAAGAGCTAACAGCAACAACAAAAAAATAATAATGGTGCTGAGCACTACAAGTATTGCACAACAGCTAGAAAAAAAACTGTTACAGGGCCCTGTTCCAAAGCTGGGATGACTTACATTATGAAGTGAAGAAAAAAAATCTTACAAAAAAAGTTGTTTTCAGAATAAAGCACTGGATTCAAAACATAATAAAAAAGTACTAATAAATGAAAATAAAGTCCCTACCTTAAAGGTAGATCAAGGAGGACAGGCCCATCCTTGTCAATAGGCAAGTTCAGCATCTGAAAGCTTCCCCAGCTATTATCTCTCTAGATCTCTATCATGTCACACAAAAGCAAAGCCTAATTTCATAATAACCATAATGACATCTAGACCATGCCTGAAAGAAGGAAAGGAGATGGTGAGTATGTACTTTGACAAGGATGGGTCTGCTCATTTAGATCGATCATTAAAGGAAAGTACATAACTCATATTTGGTATTAAGTGGTTTACCCTCATCAACAGCAGCACAGAATCCTAAGCTTATCTTCCTGGATGGTCTCCTTCATAAAGCATAACTTTGTTAACTGTAGATCTGAAGGGGAAAAAAAACAGTTCTAAAGAGCACATCCAATTTATAGTGTCCACATAGCTGCTGTTGCACAAATATCAAGAATGCATTTCTGAAAACAGGTCTTGCATGTAGCCACTGCTACTTATAAAGGAGCTCTCCGCTGCGAAAGCAAAGCTCTACTATATTTTTCATAACAATTTACTTTGGAAATATTAGAACCCTACTTCTTGGTAAAAGGAGGCCAAAAACAATTGTGGATTCTCCTTAAATATACGGTTCTGTCCATATAAAATCTAAGCTGTCTATGGACCTCCATACAATGCAGCAAATATTCATCTCTACCAGAATATTTTAGAAAGAATACAGGAAGATCAATAGGCTGGATAAGGGATGTCTTTGTAGCTACTTTATGCAAAAAGGATATCTTCTCAAACACATTATCATTGTGGAAAAACAAAATCTGGAGGATTAACAAAAAATGCTTGCAATTCTGAAACTTAGCTAGCTGATGTAATGGCCACCAAAAACTGTGTTTTCCAAGACAGAAATTTCAACTTCACACTTGTAGCCAATTCAAACGGAAGAATAGTAAGTTTTTTTTCTATCCTGAAGTACAAATCCCACAAAGGAATTAGATCCTTGATTTGAAGTCCAATTAAGAGCATGACTTTATGGAAGTCCTTACATATTTATAAGGATGCCAATGAGAAGTTGGAAGTTTGATTAAAGCAGAAAATAGCAGCTATGTGAAACTTAATGGAGGAAGAACAGTCTTCTAATAAAATTCTAAGAAAATTAAAGGAACAAGAGTTGTGCTGAGATCCAAAATTGTAGAGGCAGCCCATACAGAAAACTACAAATAGAAAAAACAGAGGACAAAACACAACTGGCAGAAGCAAAACATCTGGACTATTTGATGGGGTATGGAGAGTCTTTGGCCATTAGACAAACTGGAAAAAACGCAAGGTTAGATAAATAGAGTTAAGAGCCAAATGATCCCTCCACAGATATGGGTTAACAGGTATCTTAGAAGCCTGAGACACACAGACTTTACTAGAGAATGGGGCCTAAGAAAGGGGGCCCACAGTTTTTGAGGTTAAAATGGATCGAGACAAATTACTCTGGGCTTGTTCAACATAACTTTTTGAATAAATTTAAGAAGACAACAAAAAATAAAGGTGTATTGCAGCCATTCCTACATCATCCTGTGGAGAACCCCTGAATGAGAAATAAGGGAAAAGAAATTGCTGTACTTGGTGTTGGTAGAAAATGCAAAAAGGATACAAGAACTGAGACTGTCCACCAGTGAAGTGACGTCCTAAGGAACATGGTGGTTGTAAACCAAAGGTGGTTTGTTGGCACTGCCCATTCCCATTCCGTTATGGATTCTTGGCAGAGGGTTAGGAGAGAGTTCCCCTACTTAGTTATGTACCATCCACCATCATGTCAGTGTGAATGATTTAACACCATTGAGAACGGATTACTTAAAAGCCTGAAGAATGAGAACAACCACCTCCATCTCCAGAACACTAAAGTGCAAACTGGCTTACAACTGTGACAATACAGCTCAGAAAGTTTGCCTTTCACAATACCCCACCAGTCCTAGAGAAGAAGCTGCCATGGTATGGGAAATTGGAACAGACTGCCTACAATTAGGTTTAGAGTATGAAGCAAAAACTACAGCAATCCACAAGTTCAGAAAATTGTTATCTATAGTGGTATAGTATCCGCTACCACTGAATTATTAAGGTCTACTGAAGAACTTTCAAGAACAACCTGGAGAAGGCAAAATATTGGCCACTATCAGTCCCAAGGCCTTTGGCCATAAGAATGCTGTTCTTTGAGAAAGAACAATTTGTGAGATCAAGATATGCAAGGGAAGGGACTCCTTTCCATGGGATGACGTACCCTATAAAAGTCAGCATCCAGCTGGGACTTTACAGGGCTTATTATAATATTAAAGGATTTAAAAAACTGAAAACAGCCTCATGAGAAAGGTATCGACTTGTTCTGTGATGGGGCAGCTAGTTTCAGAGAGACCTTTATTTGTTCCATTTCTGATGTTCACAACTAAACTAAAAGTTGATGCAGGCATCACTGTATTCTAGAAAAAGCGCAACAGAGTGGCTGAACTAACACCAACAGCAAAAATGGTCTTTCCTTCCCTTTTCATATTCTCCAGGTAAACTAACATTTGGGATGAAAACAGCAAACCTGTTAAAGGGGATATTAGTAAAGGTCACCTTAGTGCACTTGCCAAAATCGGTTAAGAGCAGCTGTACATACTGGTGTAGAGCAAAACTGGCACCTGTTGCAAGTAACACAATTACCTGACTTGTAAGCAAGCTTCATGGTGGCACTGTTTAAACAGTTGTCATATGCAAAAGTTTAAGCTGTCAACCCTTCCAGTTAATTGTTTATGTTTTCCCTCCCACTGGAATTTTAAATGAGAAAGATATTTTACCTCCACAGACAAAACAAATTATAAAACACATTTCCCAAATCCGTCTGTGGCCCTTAATTCCTTCTACAGAAAGAATGGACAGCAAGGATCTTTACAGTTAGAACATTCTTAAGAGCAGCTGAAGCCATAATGGAGTCAGGTTTTGGAGTCTTAATCAAAAATGTCCAGGACTTGGGGAGGCCAGAGGACTGGGTACAATTTATTTGGAAAAAATGCCACAACACCAGGATTTTCTGATGCAGACTTCTTTAGGAGTTGTATCATCTTGTTTGTGGCAAGAACCACAGAGGAATAATATTAGGGGTCTGAAAACAAACTGCAGAATCTTTTGTGAAAAAATATGGTGCCTATACCCCCCCCCCCCCCCATCTATGAATCATCATTTTCTGTACCTCTTCAAATCCAAATTCATTGGGAGATTTCCACATTATCTGGGGTGGATGAACCTAGGTGCAGTCTTCAGGCTTACTTTCCTATAGATGTTTAAACAGTCCACTGAGGGGACAGTTACAAGGATAATGTAGAAAAAATGGTACACAAACCTCAGGATGACCACTGGAGGAGGTTTCTGGCCATTGTGTCCTGCTGAACAAAAGTCCAGATGGTTGGAGAGCTAGGTAACTGAACATCTGCAGTCAAAGCTGACACTGTAGAGATATATGCATGCATCATGGGTAGCATATGCAGAACAGTCTCCAGTGTCAAGAGTGCTTGACGTTGAAGATATCTACCTTGCTGCTAAAGTCTGACCAATACAGACAATAAAAACCCTGCTGACCTTAGGCCCAACATCATGGGTCTTAACCTTGAAAGTCTAACCTCCAAGATCAACACTTACTTCAAGAAAGTATGTGTCAAGCTCAACTCCAATGGGTTAACCCTGGCCATTAAGTAAACAATGCAAAGACACCAAGTGCACTCCTGTTGGGGTCTTTAACTCCAATATCCATTTAAACAATGAGATAGTAGACATTAAAGGCTATAATTCTATTATCAGCAATAGCAGCATACATCAACACCTCTGCTGATATCAGCAGGTTCAACTCCAGCCTCCTTTAGTAGCAACAGTATGAACTGACAATGTGGCTCTCTCTCCATTCAAAAAAACAAAAAATTAATAGGCAGCAGATATTCTTTGACTGAATTTAATAACTGCCTCCACAAGCTTTCTGTACTTAATTTCAATGGGAGGTAGACTAGCATCTAAATGAGCTTAATGGTGAAGGTCTTGGGACCATAACCTTGTGAATTTCACAATCCGATAAAGAGATTAAACTTTTAATCCTGACTAGTTTACCAGTAGGTTTTTCCATGTACAATTCTGAATGGCAACTTAAAAACACCACCAAGAAATTCACTAGCATACCTCTCAACCTCTTAGAGTAAGAGATCTAGACAAAGCCATAAATAAAAGTGGGACAAAGGCCCAAAAATATGGACAATTCTTAAATATTGCTCTTACAAACTTGGAAAGTTGATAGAACAGGTTTTGCATTAGCATGAAGTTTCTGAAGAGTATGAAGTCTGAAACTCAAATGTCTAATTATTTCTAACTTCAGTCTTAAATTATCTGCCACTAATTTTCCAGAAAACCACAATGTTATGAAAAATGGACCAAAATATGAGACAAAAATCTGGACATTCTGTGAAAAGCTGTATAGTTGAGAGTTTATGTTTAGTAGTAGACAATCTAGGTTTCTTAGGTTATGGGCCTGGAGAAGAATGTCAAACCTTGTTTAACTCAAATTTCACTTTCCTTTTTGTGTGTAGAAGACTTCCGATTAGTTCACAGCCTAACCCCTGGAAGTTAAGGAAACAACCCCAAAAATCAATGGTTGAGGTCAAAGCACCATTGGAGTCAGGTTCTAGACTGTCCTCCATATTAAATAGGAAAAATAAGTTGAAACGTTATTGAAAGTACTAAGCGTAAAACTGACCATAAACAGTAAAATCTCACATTGATATATGCCATCTCCCCGTCCCCAGAGCTATTCTCATAGGAAGCTATATCAATACCCACTCTTCTGGGAGCCATCTTTAAAATGTAATGTAGTGTAGATGATTTCTGTCTGCCTTGTTGAGTTGTGGGGTTTGCAAGTCAAGGAAAGTTAAAGTGAGATGGTCTTTAAAGAGGATAGCAACTCCATCTCCTCTTTTCTTGAGTCTTTCCACCCGTAGTATGGAGTAACCTGGGGTGCGTATTTCATCATCTTTTGTACCTGGTTTGAGACATGTTTCAGTGATTTATTACTATGTATTTATTAATATATACTGTAGGAGCTTCCCTTAGTCTGCTGTCTGTGCTCAAGGTAAACCTTTTTTCTTTTTATACGAATATGCCTTTAGTGTTTTCTGTTTGCTGTCATAATTTACAGGGATTTTTTATGCTGTTCTAGGTTAGTGCTCCATGTATTATTGCTATTTAGAGTGCATAGTCTGACAAAGCTGTGAGTTTTTTTTTTTTTTTTTTTTTTTTTTTTACTGCTCATTGTATATGTAGAGCTTGGTGGTTACTACAGTGTGAATATTCATACTTGCATATCTAAACTTGCCTACGAAGCTACAGTGGCTTCTTAGACCGTTCCTTGATTTATATCTGTTCCACAGTATTCTGTACTTTGTATTAGAAAGCAGAAACATACAGTTGCTGTTCATTTTGTATACAAATAGCAGAAACACAGCATTTGTTACAAATTCTAGCAAGTAACATACCAAACTACAGTCCTAATTGGCATTAGCAGAAAAATACCTGCTATCAAGGAAAAACAAAATGTGTTTATTTGGTTTCTGAAAAGCAGAAACAAGTGTTTATTGCAAACTTGAACCTGCATCTTACCTAACTACAGTGCTACTTTAACCTATTAGACTTGGTATGTTGTTAAAATTATCTATTATGATCTACCTAGCCATGGTTTCCTATTCTTTATGATGCTTTAATTTTCAAAGGACATTTACCCTGTACCCACTTACTGTATCATTTCTTGTACCCAGTCTATGTGTTCTGATAATTCTTCCATCACTCTTTAATATCCTCTAATCTCTGCCAGTTTGTCTCCATTTCTCCCAGAACTGTACTATTCACTTTATGCTCACACCTTGTTTTTTTTTCTTTCTTGCAGTTTGCTCTGGCCATCGACAAGCCTCGGGATTCGCGCCTCCCACCCCCCACCTCTGGTTCTGAAGCAAAGTTTCAGCAAAAGCTCAAATCAGCCCCGGGAAATCTCAACTTATTTTTATATACAAGTCTTCCTTTACAATTAATCATTAGGTGAATGTTGAGTTGTTTTAACAATTTTCTCCTACTCTGACTATCACTGTGAGGTGAGCACAGCTGCATGAGCTCCATTCAGTTTCCAACTTCGAGAGCTTTAGTCAAGTCGGCCACTAGGTGGTGGCATACTCTGCTAATTGTATAAGACCCCTATTCCCTTTGTATGCCAACAGGTTAGCTCCAAATAAGATCAAAACTATTCCAAAACCAAACTTTAGTTCAGTCCCAATTCCCCTATCTCTACTCATCCTTAAAGAGCTCGTTAGCAACATGTTTTCTGTAAGATTAAAAGCCCTGACAGTGTATTGTCTTATTGACTCCCTCCTGCTGGGGCTTCTGGGGCTTCCTCTGCCCATTTTTGGACTCCCTTCTGCTGGGCCTTCCTCTGCCGACTCCGTTAGCCCTTCGGGCTCACTCTGCTCCCCTTCCCTGCCCCCATATCCCACCTGCCTCCACTGCTTCTACTCTTATTCACTAGGCTGACACTCCCTCACTTTATCCATCCAATTACATGCACTTCCGCTGGGGCTTCTGGGGCTTCCTCTGCCCATTTTTGGACTCCCTTCTGCTGGGCCTTCCTCTGCCGACTCCGTTAGCCCTTCGGGCTCACTCTGCTCCCCTTCCCTGCCCCCATATCCCACCTGCCTCCACTGCTTCTACTCTTATTCACTAGGCTGACACTCCCTCACTTTATCCATCCAATTACATGCACTTCCTAGACGTATAACATGCTTATGTTTCACCTATCACTTCTTACTACACTCGTTACTGTCTCAACTCACTACAACAAATTCCAGACACCCACTTTTCATCACACCACTAACCCACCTTACCATACTACTCTATGTGCATATCTCGCCATCTCTCCTACACTTGTCAATATTATTAGCCTCTGATATTTTCCACTTAAAATAACACCTACTAAAGATAGTCATTATAACCCTCAGTTATTCAACAATGAGCTTATCAAATGATTGAAATTACTTACCAACACTGCCTGTAGGCTACTGCTTAATGGAGATATCCACCCAAACCCTGGACTACTCTCAGATAACGCCAACCCTCCTAGTCACTCTAGTCTGAACATCCCTACACATCCAATCCTAAACGGGGAAAAAAATCAGACCTATTGCTTATGAACGTTAATATTAGAAGTACAGCCAACAAATTTGACATCCTCCATGCCACTCTAGCCACATACTCCCCAGACACAGTAATACAACACTGAAACATGGCTAAAACCAGGTACAAAAGATGATGAAATACTCCCCCCAGGTTACTCCATACTACGGGTTGAAAGACTCAAGAAAAGAGGAGGTGGAGTTGCTATCCTCTTTAAAGACCATTTCACTTTAACTTTCCTTGACTGCAAACCCCACAACTCAACAGTGCAGACAGAAATCATCTACACCACACTAACTATAAATTCAAGAAACACTTAATATAATTGGCTGCTATATCCCACCTGGAAATAATGCCTCAACTATAGAACATTTATTGCACTAGGCAAGTAGTACCCTTAGCCAGGAGACATTCATACTGGGTGATTTTAATTTAGACTGGTTTGCATGTGATACAGATCACCCCATCCATCACATAAACTTGCATGGTTTTAAACAAACTATTCAAGAACTTACCCGAATAGAAAAAGCTAGTAAAAAACAATCAACCTTGAATTGGATATTACTAAATAAGTCCTCTCATTCATTCCAATCAGGTTGCCTTCCTGATGGTCTGAGAGACCATCTACCCACATTTCTTAAACAATGACACATATTCCACTAAAACCTCCTATGTTTAAACAACTTAAGAGAAAAACATAACTTTAATCTTGACAACTTCCTACCTGACTTACAAAGGTGCAATTGGACTCCACTCAACTACCTTGATGCAGTCAACCACTTTAATAAATCCTTTTTAAATATATTACATGCACATACCCCTGTCAGAACCAGAGTAAAATCAAACTATACCCTCTGGATAAGCAGAGACACTAGGGCCCTTATGAAAACTAGAGATAAAGCCTGGGAACCATGGTGTAAGACTAACACAGTTTCTAAACAACGGTATCAGGAACTTAGAAATAAGGCAAAAAAGCAAATAAAACAGGATAAAATAAAATTCTATCAGAACGTTCAAAACACATACCAAAAAACCCTCAAAAACTCTGTTCTGCTATAAACTCAATCCTTCATCCAGAGAAATCTACTACACCAACCCCAAACATCTACAACAATTCCAATAGCATAGCTACCATTTTTAACAAACATTTTACTGAATCTATAGCTGCCCTTTCCAAGCAGCAAACCCCTACTCCTGATACCAAACCAGCCAAGTCTACAACTAGCAATGCCTCATTCTCTTTCTTCCAGTTCCTACAGCCACTATAAAAAACTACTCCAGAAACTAAAACCTACTACACCTGCCACAGATAACTTACCCAGTGAATACCTCAAAGTTGCAGCTGAATCTATAGCCTTCCCAGTATCAATCCTTATAAATAGATCTATTCTCGAAAACAAGGTTCCTCAACTGTGGAAAATCTCCCATGTAATCTCACTTCATAAAGGGGGGACCTTCCGCAGAACTGACAAACTATCATCCAATTGCTATTCTTTCACCTCTTTCTAAGCTACTCGAAAGGTCCAGGTCATTAAATTCTTATTAATAACCTTCTCTCAAACACTCACCATAGTTTTCACCCATTGCATAATACCACTACTGCTCTCTTATCCTTCACTAATATCGTAAATCATCACAGGAATAACAACAACTTTGTATCTGCCATCTTTCTAGACCTATCAAAAGAGTCTGATATGGTCTCCCAATCCAAATTAATAGATGTACTAACAGAACTATCCTTCTCACCATCTCCCACAGCTTGATTTAATAACTACTTATCTGGCCGTCAACAATCTGTTCTATGGCAAGATGACCTATCTCCACACCTTTGTTTATCCATTTTTGTTCCCCCAAGGCTCTATCTTAGGCCATTTCCTTTTCTCCCTCTTCTCTAATAATCTACACACAGCAACTCCACATGGTTCTGTAAAACAGTATGCAGATGATTCAACACTTATCTGTGCTGCCTCTTTATCAGCTCTTCATTCTCAAACACAGGAATCTCTCACTTCTGTTGAAACATGGTTAGCCATTGCCCATCTAATCCTGAACCCAAACAAAAATTACCCTTCCAACCTAACAAGACATCTCATGCTCACCATTTAACATAATAGCCGAAGACAATACGGTCATCTCCCCGACAACTCATACAAAACTTCTTAGAGTGGAAACAGACAATAATCTAACATCTGACTTGCACGTCTCCCTAACAATAAAAAAGTCCATAAGAAACTTGGACGTCTATATAGGCACAAAAGGTTCCTGACCAAAATGGCAGAAGTACATTAGCACAAACCCATTTGCTCTCCACTCTACTATATGCATCTCCAGTTTTAACTAATCTTAGGAAACTAAGCTAGAAGCATGTTATAATAAAATTGCTAAGTTTGCATCTGACTGCCCATATAGAACACATCATTGTACATCTTTAAGGATACTACACTGGCTTGAACTTTCTAACATTATCCTTTATAACCAACCCACTCCAACTCACAAAACTGTAACACAACCAACTAGAACCCCTGCACTACAAAATCTCATCCTTTCTTACAGTTCCAGCAGACCACTTCACTCTAATAAGAACTTACTCAGTCTCCAAGGCCAACAACACTGCAGGAAAATCTTTATTTTCCAGCTATATATCTCGTATATGGAACTCCATTCTCTCAATCTCATCCACTAACCACTTTAAGCCATCACTTACAGCTTATCTAAAAAAATAAGTGGCTATGTTCCTGTATTAACCCCTCGTGAATGCTCTGATACATCACAGTATACCCAACCATATCCAACTTCTTCCCCAGTGTTTAATCTTTTATTCCTACCAGCCTGTCTTAACCTTATATCTTGATATAAGCCATACTTTACAAATAGTACTGGCTAAGTTCAAAGCCTAGGTTTTGTTATCATGACATAAATTTGTATTTTCTAATGTATACTACATTTTGTTTACTTTATTGTAATTCGTGCATTAAAATTTACTGTTACTCATGCAGTGTTTGTCCATATTGATGTGGTAATATGCATCCCAGAGATTTATCGAGCACATCCAATCTCCTTCTCTCAAAAAGGGGAGAATGGACTGAACCGTGGCCATCCGTAATTTGGTTTGGGTGACAGACTTGTTTAAGCTGCTGAGATCCAAAATGGGTCACCAGCCCCATCTTTTTTGGCACCAAAAAGAATCTTGAGTAAAATCCAGATCTGCATTGGTCTGGTGGGACTGGTCGGATGACTTTTTTGAGACAGCTTTATTACCTCTGAAGCTGCTGCTTCCCTTTGACTGGGTGGAACATCGGGAAGCTTTCTTGGAAGATTTGGTTGAAAAGAAAGGGGAATGGTGTAACCTCTGGTGAGGATACTCTGCACCCAACAATCGGTGGTAATAGATTGCCAGGCAGCTTAGTGCAGAGAGAAACAACCCTCGACTGCTTCCAAAGGTAAGCAAATCAGGCTGCTCCTCAGGAGTCCCTGGAGCCTTGGTTACGAGGATCCCCTCTGCAGGGACATCTTCCAGAATTGTTACACCCTCTGCCCCTGGGGGTATCATTACCATGTGCGGCACGGAAAGGACCCTGAGATTTTTTGTGCCACATTTTACCGTAGGCCTACGGTCACCAAAGAGGTAGAAGGCCGGTCGCGAAAAGCCTGCAGGAACATGGACTCCTCAGATGAAGGGTTGGAGGGCTTCCAGTCACCTCTTTGTTTTGGCATTTCCAGGAGGTCTCTGAAGGAGACATTATTAGGAGGTGACCGAGTGGACCCTTCATCATCGTAACCAGTGTCTTCAGTTAAGGACTCCTCGGGTGAGTCCATGTGCTTTCTCTTGCACATCTTTTGAGGAGGCTCTTCAGTGGGGGTCTCTGAGGAGGACTCGGAAGAGCATGTACCCTGAACAGGGGTGTCCTGGGGGGGGGGTCAGTGGCAGCTGTAGCTTAGGAGGCGAAAACTGGGGTTCTGACATCAAAGGAGTGCTTCTATAAGTGAGAGCCCTTTCCATCACACGGAAAGCAAAGCAGGTCAGCCTGAAGAGGGATGGGAGCGCAGAACTGAGAAAGACAATATCAGGACTGGGCTCACACCCCGCTCCAATGAACCCGCCCCCACGGATGGAACCTTAAGCAGGATCGGTGCGGACTTGGCTATCGGCACCGAGGACAGGACCACAGAGAAACATGGCTCCGTGTCCCGGCTGAAGCGCCCACCCCCCCAATCCCCAGATTAAGGACCGGTTCCGCAGGAACTGAAGACCAAAGGGACAAACTCGGAGCCAGAGTGAGGTGCACTACAGGTGCAGAGGTAATGGGTTCCAAGAAGGATGTTAGAGCAGAAAGCTTAGAAACCGAAATGGTTGAAGAAGGCGTGTAAGTCTGAGTCCGTGGAAAAACCAACCCAAGTCCTGCAGGCGGATGGATCTTAGAAAGTGTGGGTATCCCCCTGGCTACCAACAGCTGGTCCACAAGACACACCACATCGTGTTCAGACAGGCTCCTGGAGGATCTAGTGGGTACTCCAGATAGGGAGTCAGGATGTTCAATTAACGGGCTATACACCTGGCCCAGGAACTGATCTACGGAAGGGGAGTATCATATCCGTGGTGCAAGGTCTGCCGGCACCGAAGTCTCAAGTTTTGAGACAGGGAGTAATGGGGTCAAATATAGTTTTGTCGGTAAAATGCTCGGTGCCGAAGTGGCACTCTGAGCTGAAATGGTCTGTTCCAAAATCTTAACGGATGAAGATATCGAAGGTGTGCCCTGAGCCAAAGTGGCCACTGGTGCCGAAGATGAAATAAGCGTGGTGAGGTCTAAACTCTGTGCCGGAGGCAGAACCGATGCCGAAACTGGCGCCGGTATCTAAGGTTTCGAGATACTTGGAGCTGAGGAAGATGGAGCCCTAGAGGCAGATTTATGCTCCGAAGACAACTTTGGGACCTTTGATTTGAAAGGCTTACCCTGATCACCTGATGGTGAGGAGGGAACAGAGTGGGACATCTTTTTGTCTTTAGTAGGTGGGGTTGAGACCTCCATCACAGAAGTGGCCTCTGGAAAGGGAGACTTAAGTAACCCTTTCAATATTAGTGTAATTCTGCACTCATTAAGAGTGCGTTGACTGAAAATCTGACAAATGTCACAAGAAGGCTGCACCGAAAGGTGTGGTACCCCCAAACAGTATACACAATCATCGTGAGAATCACTACTGGGAAACTTGTCATGACATGAAGCACAATGCTTAAAACCTGAAGTACCTTTCTTATCAGACATCTTGATAAAGAGACACCACAGACCAAACAGTATATCCAGTCAGAACAAATACATCAAACACTGTTCAAAAAAGTCACAATTGTACCAGTACAGTGACATGTAAGAGAGAAAACAAACACCTTTCTAAAAGCAATCCTAGCAGGCTAGACAGAAAAGAAAAATACCAGCTATGGTATTAAAGGAATACCACAAGGGTAAGGGAGGAAAGGCTGTACCAACAATGGTACTTGAAAGTTTACCAACGGTAACAACGGGTAGAGAAGAGAAGGAAAAAACAAACTAGAAATACTAATCGCTCAATAAAAAATGAAAATATCAAAAGTTTTCCACACAAATATCAAATAAAGTTCCACTTAGCCGAGAGCTCAGCTGAAAGGCGGCTTTACGGCTACGTGGCAAATGAGATCTGAGGTAACAGGGAGAAGTGTATTCTGGGTAGAAACTTAGCTCGAGAGTTTTTTTTGGCTGGTGCGAGCTTGGTAAAAAGGCTGACTCTGTTCTGAGGGCTTGGAACCGAACCCATCAGTGACAAATGGAAAGAAGATTAACATCAGATTCTTTATTTTCCAACTATATATCTCATATATGGAACTCCCTTCCTAACTCTATTCTCTCAATCTCATCCACTAACCACTTTAAGCCATCACTTATAGCTTATCTAAAAAATAAGTGGCTATGTTCCTGTACTAACCCCTCGTGAATGCTCTGATACATCATAGAATACCCAACCATGTCCAACTTCTTCCCGGGTGTTTAATCTTTTATTCCTACCAGCCTTGCCTGTCTTAACCTTGTATCTTGATGTACGCCATACTTTACAAATAGTATTAGCAAAGTTCAAAGCCTAGGGTTTGTTGTCATGACATAACAAATTTGTACTTTCTAATGTATACTACATTTTTTCTTTATTGATTATTGTAATTTGTGCATTAAAATTTACTATTACCTGTGCAGCTTTTCTCCCTGGGCCTCCACTGAAAAAAGACCTGTGTCCAGTCGGACTTTCCCAGTAAACAAATGTTAAATAAAAATAACTTGTTTCAAAATAATCTTCTTCCAAACAATACAGATACAATAAATGTTTGTCTTCAGGCGGCATTTTGTGACCACATTTACATTTCTTAAACATATACTTTCCATAACCGCCACAAAACTTAAAACAGTTCTTGTTTAAAAACCCTCCTTAGCTGCTTGCTTAAACGTGGGAAGGATATACGATAAATCTAAATCAGAGTGTAATTTGACTTCAATAAACCATACGACTTGGTTCTTACGAAACTGACTTCTAGTCAAATTGACAAAAAGAAACCAATATAATTTAGCATGCAATGTAAAAAACTAACTGTGCCAAAACCTGATTACTTTTGCCATCTCAAGGGAGATATCCAACTCTCCCTCTCTACACTTTCATGTAGCAAACACTGAACTAGTGTTACAAACTAGAGATGTTTAACAGCTCACACCTGTTGAGCGAATCCAAAAAAAGACTGTATTAAATTTCCAGACTCAAACATGCATTTTCAACTGCTGCAATAAAATAAATAAAACAGTTCTTAAGATGGCACTTACAATCTGTAATTACATTAACCTGACCTAACATTATCATTGCTTTTTATTTCAATCACCCTAACCTGCCAGTTGCTGAAAAGGACTAGACTTGGGTTTGCTATGACCAATCACAAATCATTCAGTCTCAGTTTCTGCCCCCACTTGCAAATAAACTCTCTGCATTAATCCATCACTTGGTGTAAATTCACAATCACATTTGTAAGTGCGAATAAGTACCAGAACAAAGTTGAAATATAGATCCATGAGGCAAAGCTGGTTTATTGTGTTTTTTTATTTATTTTGCTTGATATTTGAAATATGTAGTCATTACTTTAACCAGCAAAGGACTCCTTGGCTTAGTCGAAAGCAAAATCTGTTGGAGTTATCAGTTTCTTGGTAACTGATCTTAAAGATGCACAACTTTCTGTGTATGTAAACATTATAATTCTTTTTGCCATCTAATGGGACTTATCAATGTAATTTGTACATTAACAAGCAATGGAAATTGGTTTGCCTGCCCCAAATTACTTGTGAACACAATAGCATGGTTCAGGTGATGGAGAGGACTGCCATTTATTTTTCTGATTAGGCACTGCATGAACTGAAAAACATTACTGCAAAACCACTGAAAAAGCTAACTGGTTACCTGTGAAACAATGTGCTGACTTTCTACTCGCCTCTTACCTGCACTCATAAATAATGAGCACAACCCCCCCCCGTCTCCAGGCTAGTCATAGATGCACCAACATACAGCCTTAGAAACCTTAACTACTCAGGTCCTATCCTCCAAACCTCACTAACTGGGCTTCACTGTACAGACATGATTTCTCAGTCCTTGGTCCCAAACTGTGGGAGTCTCTCCCTTCTTATCTTAAAGATCATTCCCCATATCCCATTTTCTGATGTGAAATAAAAGCACATTGCAAGACTCTAGGTAAAAATACAACTGATACTTCTCTGGTCATACAACTTAAGCTCATCCTACCTTCTTCCCTCAACATACTTTGGTGCGTCTCTATTTTTCTCCGAGTTTTTTTGGCATGCCAACTCTGATATCCACTTTGTATATCATATATGTATATATCATGTTTTGTTAGTTACTCTGTACATATTGTCATACATGTACTGCCTATACCCTCAAGCCACTTGTGATATTCACATTGTATATAATTATGCATATATTGCAGTTTATCACTCATTCTGTATAAAATGTTACCCTGCTATGTTGACCACGGGCTGGGACTGAAATAGATCCAATGGGATCAGTGCTCTATCCCGATTAACAAATTCAGAATAAAATAAATAAGGTTAACTAGAGTTAAAGATGTTAAGATCTGCACTAGGTGTGGCGAGGGTAGACAGGATTAGGAGTAAGTATATTAAAGGGTCAGCCCAGGTTGGATGGTTTGGAGACAAAACCAGAGAGGTAAGATTCCGTTGGTTTAGACATGTGCTTGAGGAGGGATGCTGGGTACACTGGGAAAAGATGCTAAGGATGAAGCTGCCAGGTAAGAGGAAAAGAGAAAGAGCTAAGAAAAGGTTTATGGATGTAGTGAGAGAGGACATGCAGGTGGGTTGGTGTGACACAGCAAGATGCAGAGGACAGGAAGAAATGGAAACAGATGGATCTGCTGTGGCAACCCCTAATGGGAACAGCCGAAAGAAAAAGAAGCAGGACCCCACCTTACTAATATGTGCCAATCCTAACCTTACATTTGAAAAAACATTTCCTTAACACCACCTCTATACATGACACTCAGACGCACACCACAAACACAAGTACACATGCATAATACTAAACCTCCATACCTAGCCCTTTCTCTAACTGTAACCCCAACACATTTGCACCCAAACATAATGTGAAAACTTTTGCTGTATCCAAAAGTTTCAACATTAAAAATACCAGGCCCACACTAACCTTACCCATCTTTCGACATCTGCAACACTCTATGCAAACTTTTGACGAATTTCCGCAGCTGTTCATTCTGTTAACGATCTTCAGACTCAACCAATTAAATAACAATTATATCTTAAGTGATCTCATCAATGAGGAGCTTTGTTGTATTTATATCTATTAAACCTTCTGCCTAAAAGGCTACACTAAAGACTATCATAACACAATCAGCTAGGTATGAAAGAATATGACTATTCCTCAACTGCAAGGCAGACACATGCAAGTTATAAACACCCCAAATGTTAACGTTAAGCAAAATAAACACATCATGAACTGGAAATCCTTGCCGTCTGGCACACTGTTTTAATACCATTTGCCATTAGACATAGAACATGAAGCAAATGTGTGTTTGATTCCCTCAGCCTACATTTGCCTACCATGTGACTCTTAGAAAGCCCCTTAACCAGACACTTCTCCAGAGTTTCTTCCAAAAAAGGGCATCTGTTGTCTAGTAGGCTTAACTGGTTAACAAAATTATTTTTTCCCCAACTAAAATCCAAGGAATATCCTCACAGTTTTAAATACCATGACAAACAAGTTAAGTATTCTTCAGGTCCTAAAACACACCACCACCAGTGCCTCCTTGACAAAACAGAGATATGAATAATCAAGTCTAGAAATGGCCTCTCATTTTAACTCAAGGGCGAAACAAACACTTTAAAATTTGTAGCTTGTTCATTGACAGGAAGAAAGAATAGTTTTAAATTTGTTCGCAAAAAATGAATTAAGTGAAGGCAACAAATGCCATCTGTAATTATTTAAGACAAAGAGAAATATTCCTTGTCTCCAGTTAATGACTACTTTTTACTAAATGTAATGTCTGGTATGCACTTCACAGGTAAAGATTCTAGTTGTCTACTGATGTACTATGTTCTTCATCTGTAAATATGTTGTAAGTAATTGCTATGTAAATTGTTATTCACTATGTAATCCAATGTATATACTGTCTGTTTATTTTAACTGTGGAGCTTTTCTCCCCAGGCCTCCGCTGAAAATGGACCTACGTCCAGTCGGACACTCCCGGTCAACAAATTTAAATAAATAAATAAATAAATGGGTGCAAGACAACTATTGAGAAAGCATAAACACCATGATGCTGTTATGATTTTTCTCTCATGATCTTCTATTACAAGGGTATTTGCATCATATAAATTACTACTCTCTCTCTAGATGACAGCCAGTAAGCTTTGAAGGATTGAATGAATAAAACCCTTGACAAGCATCATGAGGCAGTACAACTAAACTGGTTTTATACAGGTAATTCCCTTCAGGACCCAAATGCACTGTTGTAGAGTCAGTGACAAAGGTAAAAGGATTAACAATAAGGCAAATGAACATTTCTTGAAGAGGAGCATTATTCTGCTTGAAAATTTTTTTTTGAAACAGTTAAACTTGCAGGAAGGGAAGTGTGCCAGTCTACCAGTCATTTCTGTGAATGCCAGAGTGACAGACGAATGCTGAAACAACTTTTGTCACCAGTACAGCTCTCCCTTTACTACACTATTGTAGGACCTTGGCATATGTATGCCTAAGTTTGGGAGGGAATGCAAAACATACTTCCGAGTTATGCCAAAAGTTGTTTTGGCAGAATTTTTCCAACAAATTCGCTTTTAAAATGAATTTGACCGATAGACATGGATCTGTACGAAAAAAACAGGTGAAGATCATAAAGCAGTGGGTTTTATTCCCACAGCAGCTGCTTGTATTTGTTTCCTAATACTGGTACGATGATGCAGTATTAACGGTGTGCTGCAACAACAAGGAACCATCCTTCAGACATAACATTAAACCAGAATTTAATCTGCTTAAGCTAGTGGCAACTTAGTTGGATGTTAAAGACCCCATGGTACCAAATACGAAGCAACACTCCAAAAGTAAAAAGAAACTGGTCGCACACTGTCACGGGTGGCATACTGTACTGGTTTTAACATCACTGGCTCTTTAATATTTAAATTTTAATTTATATTTTAATTTTGATCTGTGTCAGCTGTCGATGACATAAAATGAAGTGATGTAAATTAGTTGATTGTTTGTTTGTTTGTGTCTTTCGGCTTTTTCTGGTTAGGGGTTGACACAGTGGAACTCCGATCCGCTAATGATTGGCAGTTGATTTTTACTTACCGAGTTGCCAGCCCTGACGCACAACCTTCAACAAAGGTACGCCCCATTCATGTATGTCTCCACACAGAAGACGCTCTAGCTGAGAATCGAACAGGATAACATCTTACTGTGAGGCGACAACGCTATGATGAATTTCCAGGTTAGGGACAAAAGCACTAAATCTTACTACTTCAGAATTAACATTTTTGTTGACAATGTATGACCGGTTCTTTCTCCCTATGGGGCATTACTTTGTATTTGACTCTTGGTTTTGTTAAGGACTACATGGTACTTAATGGTGGAGAAAATGTAACATCCCCTGTATACTGACCAAATTTTCCCCACCTGTATAAATACCACCACTGGCCATATCAAAAAACAGGCCACAAACCTACATGAACCAACTCCGAAAATCAGAATATACTACCCTGCACAATCCTAAATGGAATAACCCAGTGAACCAGAACATACTATACAAGCCAAGATGGAGTAACCTAGTAAACCAGAATATGCTACACTACGCTATACTACAAATCAAGTCCAGGTGACCAATCCCAAAACATCTGCCTACCATTTTGCAGTGTTTTTCAGTCAACATCTAACTAGTAATGGAGCTAAAGTAAAACCTTCTAGAAAAGAAAAGTTGCCAAAAATACACATACTCACTCCACTGGCTTCTATTTCACAGAGACCACAATCTCTGGGTTAAAAAAGTGGCACAGAAAATACCCATTTTCAACCAAACTGGTTCAGGTGGCCAGTGTCTGATGTTCATAACAGACAACAATACACTATCCTAAATGGACTAACCCAGTCCACCAGTATAAACTACACTGTACAAGCCAAGATGCAGAACCCAGTAAACCAAAATACAGTATACTATACACATCAGTAAGATCCCTCTCCATTAGTAGGTATGGTTCTAGATAGGCTCATAGGTTAATAGGATTTTCTAGGCTACTGACCTGAAGGTCTTTAAAAGCCTAGCCATGAAATCCCAACATAATACTAGATGACAGATACTGTATGTCCAAGGTTTTTCTAGCAAGGGTTACCCACGTCCAGGAGAGAAGCCAGGGCAATCCCTGGCAGAAATTTACAGTTTCCCATCCAGTCATCCAGGTTGGGCTTAAACGGGGTCATGGGGATGCTCTGCTTGATATGGATTGGAAGGCTATTCCAGAGGAATGGCAATCTCAGAGAGATGCAACGGTCTTCCCAGCAGGTCCCATTTATGTCACTGTCTAGATTGAAGAGCTGGAACGGGTGACTGTAGTCCCATTTGGCTTACGGATTTGGCTTATGGATTTACAGCATTTCCATTAGATTTATGTCTGAAATAGCCCTGTAAACCAGACATAAATCACCTCAAAGTAGGTTATACGCTACTGAGTAGAGTGAGAGACACTTCAGTCTGTCTGTACAAGACATGTGCTGGAGACTCTGAATTTTCTTAGTTAGAAATATCTGAGGTCTCTCAAGTTGCTGCAGGTGTCTGGTACAGTACATACCAAAGAGAGCATTATATTCAATAATAGGCCTGATGAGGGATGAGTACAGGGGAGTTATAATCTCTTTTGCTCTTAAGACAATGCCTTTGCTAATCAGGGGAGCGACGTAGAATGCCTTCCTCACCACAGTAGACACATGGTGGTCAAAGCTGGTCACAGTCAACGTGTGTTCCCAGGTCTTTCACTACTGAATCGGTACTTAGGGTATTATTGTTCATTTTATAATCATCAGGGACATAGTTTATCATTCCCTTCGGTAAAAACAAAATGTTAAAAAAAGAAATGCATAAAGACCATGGCTTTGCCACCAATCATTGGTCTGTGTAAGCCCCTTTTGAAGTACGCTGACATCTCTAGGGGATTCAAAGATGGCACCTAATTTGCAGTCATCCAAAAATTTGGTTAGTCTCAGCCCTTCCATTTTGGCCTAGACTTCTGAGAAGTATATGGCAAAAAAGAGGGGGCCCAGCACTGACCCTTGTGGGACACCACTGGTGACAGGTCTGCTGGTAGAGGTAAAGTCTCCCATTCTGACTGACTGTTGTCAATCTGTGAGGCAGTTTGCAACCTGACAACTGAGGGCTTGATATTCAGCTGGGTTAGTCAATGATGCCCAAATGTGGGATAGTGTCAAAGGCCTTGGCCAAGTAAAGATAAGCTGTGTGCACAGCTTTGCCCTAATTTATGGCTTTGGTCACGTTCTCAAAGAAGTCCACCAGGTTTAGCAGGCATGACATTTTGTTGAGTCTTTCGGCTTTTCCCGGTTAGGGGTCGCCACAGTGGAACTCCGGTCCGCTAATGATAGGCAGTAGATTTTTACGTGCCGAGCTGCCAGCCCTGATGGACAACCTTCAACGAAGGTACGCCCATTCACACATGTCGCCACACAGAAGACGCTCTAGTTGAGAATCAAACAGGACAACGTCTTACTGTGAGGCGACAATGCTACCGCAGCACCACCACCGCAGTTAGCAGGCATGACCTGCCCTTGACAAAACCTAACTGGAAAGGATACAGGGTTTGGAGGTCACCTATAGCTTTATTTATGAGGTCCATGATTATTTGTTCAGTGAGGCTGGTTAAATTTATGGGTCTATACTTACCCGGGTCTGCTGCAGAGCTGCCCTTGTGCAGGGGTGCTTTGGAAATCTTTATACATTACTTCACTGCTAAAGAAGGGATCTAATACCAAAGCCAAATCCTTCAGGCCTATATTACTACTTTACTCAAAATAGAGAAAGCAGCTGCTTTGCAAATCAGGATATCACTGGACCACTTTGAGTTTCTTACTGAAAGGAACAATTTCGGAAAGGATCTATATTGACACGTGTAGCTCTTACAAAGAGCATACCAAAGACCAGCAACATGGAAGAGTTAAGCAGACTGCTATCTCTTGCCGTAATAAAAACATTCTGAAACGTAAAAGCACAGTCCACTGCTCGGCACAATAAAGGAATATCCTCCACAAACCACGCTTCGACAATATGGAAAACTAAATATTAGTTTAATGTAAACGAACACCAACAGCAACCAGTACAGCAAACATAAATTCAGCAACCAGTACAGCAAACATGGATTGAGCGCGCTTTCGTCTCTACATAAGAGACTTCATCAGAATCAATATAAAATGTTAATTGGTACATTTATATACTTTTTGTTGGACATTAAATCCTTAGCAACAAATTGAAAACAATTAATGTTTCAATCAAACTGACTGAAACTATACTTAGATGTCTCTTTTAACCATTTCAAAGCTGTTGTAAGAGGTACATACATATAATTCATTCGTAACCAACTAGTATTCAATAAAAATTAGGTATTGTCACCATTGCAATGTAATAATGCTAGATAAAAAATGTATATAAATAAATGCTTAATGTATAATATATAATATATAAAAAATATAATTGTAAATATATATATATGTTTTTATAAATATTAAATAAATATTAATTAAAATATGCTATATATGTTAAAAATGTTAATGTTAATATTAAAATGTTACAATAGTGAAATCTGTGTATAAATATACGTGTTTATTTTATATATATATATATATATATATATATATATATATATATATATATATAATAACATATATATAATAATATATGTAAGGTACCAGAATTTCAACCTGTAAAATTCAAATGAGAATAAAATACTTGTTTGTATGTGAAAAATCAAGGAAACTACAAAACTCTACGAGTTAAAACCAAGTACCTAACCAGTAACCAGGTGGAAATTTATTTGGGATTTAATGCTAGTAATTTTAGTGCTGGTTTAATGGAAATATGGTCATTCATGCCCAAATGAGAGCATGCGTCCAGTCTAATTTGCCAAATTAATTCCCTATATTCCAAAAATGTTTCCCAGTCACCACCCCTCTCCCCTGGTTTCACTTCTTCCAAAACCCAAAATTTTATATTAGCTTCCTTACATTTTAAAGTATGTCTAAACAGGGCATTGTTCTCATTCTTTTTATTAATGTCTCTCATGTGTTCATATATCCGTGTCCTCAGGTGTCTTTCAGTTTTCCCCACATAGTACGCCCCACATGTCATACAATATGCGAGGTATACTACCCCCTTGGTATAGCAACTGTAGTACCTGTTGCTCTTTAATCTATACCCAATACTTTGTATCCAAAGGTCCTTTTCACCTGATAGGAATGGACATTGTGCGCATCTACCGCACTTATGAGTACCTGTCTTAATTAATGCTCCCCCCCTACAGTTGGAAACCTTCTTTCTTTCAAAAATCTTTTTTAGATTGTTGTTCTTCCTATATCCAAACCTTAGGGGTTGTTGAAAAATGGACGGTTTACTAGACATTCTCCCAAAAATATTCCAAACCTCATTGATGCCCTTCTGCAACCAACTAATACCAGTATAATGGGTTAAGGTCAAACGGGGCAATTCCAGACCAGTTCCCATATCCCCTTTTTTCCCCCTCAATAGATCCGTTGTAACTGCTGTCTCACTACTAATGGTCAAAGTGCACATCTCACCATTAAATGTTAAAAGTGGACAGTATTTAAATTCTCGTTTTTTTACCACTTCCTTCTTAATGTTCTTAACCAATTTACTAGGATATCCTCTCTCTTTGAATAATTCTTGAACCACTTCCAACTCTTCCATAAATTCCTCAAAATTACTTGTCATTCTTGAAACCCTAATCATTTGACCCTTCACTACATTCTTCTTCAAAAATAATGGATGGTCACTCTGAAAATGGACATATGAATTCGAAAAACAACTTTTCCTAAAAATCCTAGACCTATAACTTCCATTATTATTGTCCTTACTTATCTTAACATCCAAGTAATTAACTTCATCCTTGGTATGTTGAAAGGTAAACTGAAGAAATGTAGTAGTATCACTCAAGTAATCAATAAATTCACCAACTTGTAGGTCTGCACCATCCCAAACAATAAAGATGTCGTCCAAAAAACGAAAATACTTAATAATGTGTTGTTTGAAGGATGAATTGAATACATAATTAAGTTCCCAAAAGAGCATAATGATGTTTGCATATATCGGGGCACACGCCGAGCCCATTGCCACCCCATCAAGCTGATGGTAGATGTCCCCCTGAAAGTATATGAAATTATTTTTCAAAACCATTTCCATGTTTTCAAGTACAAGCCTAAATTCATCACTATTAAGAATATTAAATTCTACCAGCATCTGTTCAAGCCAATCAAGGCCTATGGTATGAGGTATGACAGAAAAAAGGTCCTTAACATCTATTGTTACAAATGAATAATCTTCATGGTAGGGTACAGCATTAAACTTGTCTAAAAAGTCCCAAGAGTCTATTAAAATGTGTGGGTAGTCCAAGTAAAAATATTTAATCTTTGTATCTACGTATATGGCTAAAGTTTGAGTTTTTGAACCCAGAGATGTAACTATGGGTCTCAAAGGTGGGTTATCAACTTGTTTATGTATTTTTGGGATTCCAAATATTTCGGGAATTATCAGTTTTGGGACCCTCAGAAAATTATATAGATCTAAGTCTATCAAACCTTGCATAAGGTTGTCCTCCAGTATGAGATCTATTTTCCTGTAACATATGTTAATTTCATTCCTGGAAACAATCTGATATCTATCCCCCATATTCAAAATGTTCAACATCCTATTAGTCCCAATGGTCCATTAGAACCACACCTCCCCCCTTGTCAGGTTTCATAATCCTAAGTTTCTCATTATTTTGTAACTCATTTAGGGTGCTAATTTCCTCAGTAGATAAATTGTTGTGGATTAATTGGGCTCCCCTGTTGTTAAAGCCTTCCCTTACCATATTAAGGGTACACACTTCAAAATTGGAAACATCCTGTTGAAGGGGGGGGGGGTTGAAGGTACTCCTTCTTTTTAATGTTCTTTTTCCTCTCAAGTGTTGGTCTTGGAAAAGTAACCCTAGATTCAACTTACGTACAAATAATTTTATATCAAGTATAATCTCATCAACCTTGGGTTTCCTTGTAGGTATAAAAGTAAATCCCTTGGAAAAAAGGCTAAAAAATGCTGGAGTAATCTCAACGTCTGTATAATTGTAAATATTAAAATTATTCTGGGAGTGTATAGAGCATTTACCCATGTCCAAACTATCCAATACAGTGTCATTACTACCACAATTTAAATTGTCTATATTTCCAAGTGTTGTATTCTGACCAACACCAAAAATCTGATCAGCATCGAAGCTTGTCTGAATGTCATTTAAAATATTGTATATAGTTTGGGTTCCAAAGTAGTTGCCTACTACTTGACATGTCAGTATCTCCCCTATATTACTACTTTATTTAGGCCTATATTACTACTTTACTCAAAATAGAGAAAGCAGCTGCTTTGCAAATCAGGATATCACTGGACCACTTTGAGTTTCTTACTGAAAGGAACAATTTCGGAAAGGATCTATATTGACACGTGTAGCTCTTACAAAGAGCATACCAAAGACCAGCAACATGGAAGAGTTAAGCAGACTGCTATCTCTTGCCGTAATAAAAACATTGACATATGGCACTGAGATAAATGAAGCTAGCTGATTTGACAACTAATTAACAAGCAGGCCCCTTTACTTATCAAAACACACAGTCTTCATTACAAGCAGTCACAAAAGGCATCCACAGCATTCTGTTCCAGTGCGAGCTTTTTTTTTTCCCATTGTTTATGCCACAACAAAAACTCACTGTACCTTTTATGCAGATGACAGGACATCGTGAGGGGATCCCATAACAATCAAAATAATTCTGCTACTAAGATGGAGTTGAACCTAACCAAACATTTTTCACTGATTAGGCATATCTGAAGGTCAGCTTAAGTATAACAAAGTATGGTATTTGGAGTCCATGTAAGGTTGGCCGACATCCCAGATCAAGGAGGAAAACAAACTGAAGCAGTACAGGACTACAAATATTTAGGAGCATGACTTGATGCTGCACTAACCTACCCGTCACATTAGAAAAACAGTATTGCTAAAGCACAGGCTCTGCAAAGTGTCTGAGCAAAGACAGGATAGGGGATCATCTGACAAAAGGCTAATGTTGCACGCACTACAATATGCCCGCCCACCATTGTTGTAGTGCCAGGCAATTTAAATAAAATCTCGATAACAGAGTATGGTTTACTGCTTCATCATGGTAGCATCAGGTCAGGAACATCTTGTTTATTACCCTGGTCAAAATAAACAGCTTCTGATCCAGATATGCCATACCTGTCATTTGTACATCAGCATATAAAACTGTTCTCTCAGCCTATGCAGATCAAAGTTCTAAAGACAAAAACATCATTAATGTCGCACAGATCAAGCGAGTTATCTGACAAAAACCTTGACATTCAACTTCACTTACCCCCCCCCCCATGGGTTTCTCAATTAATGGACCGCAAATGAGTGAATCTCTCCCAGCTGACAAATACATTTCTTCTTAATATTAACAAGACCTGAATTTATTTCTCTTACAGAAAACTTGTTCCAATTGCTATGTTTTCACTCCATATCCCAAATGTATTAGCTTTCATTCTTAAAGGATAGGCTGTGTGTACATTTATATATTAATGTAAATAATTTATAATACATTTAAAAATACTTAAAAGAGCAAACTTTGTAAGTGCTGTGGCAACATTTTATTGCTTGTAATTTCTAATATCTTATTAGCTGGTTTACTGCAACAACTTTAAAAAGTGAAAAATGGCCAATGTGGTCTAGTTCGCATACCTGTAAAATAAATAAATTAAACAAATAAAACCTACTTACTACAGCCAACTCCACAGGAATAAACTCATGGCCACCCCCTCCCCCCTTAATCAAGCACTATTGACGGAGCCCCTATGCACAAGTCTCATAGGTTAGGGAAGTACTACGCCAGCTGCAATTGCAGACCATATTAAGGCTAGCCCATTTCTCTTTTGGTGCTAGAATTAACCTATCCCATTTGGTTATACAGTGGCCTTACCCACCCCATAGCCAATAATTAGACATTACCCCTAGTAAGAATAACTGGGATCACACAATAGATAATTTGAGGGGACCTATGCATGGGATAAAGCATTTTGGAACCACCTCAGTCTATTAGTAGTACATGGGGCAGTACTGGAGTAAATTTTCTATTGCCCGTCCATAGAACCAAGTAATGCTACAAGGATGACCATCATTTTACATAGATGCGGAGTCTGTTCCAGTACAGTATTACCCTCTGTAAGATGCATCTGTCCTGCCAAAATATTCTGTTGATAATTACAGAAGAGGTTTAGATCCCTGGAACAAGCACTTCTGATGCCATTTGACTTGTCGATGTGCAGTAAATCCCTAGAACAAGTTTTTCTGATGCCATCTAACGTGGCGATGTGTAGCAAGCCTTCACTACAACCAATCACAAATGGCACCCCCAACATTCCGTTCCAGAGCATCTTTTTTCCCCATTGTTTATGCTTCAAAAAAACTGAGTGTACCTTTTATGCAGATAGCAGGACATCATGGGGGATCTCCTAAAAATCAAAATAATTCTGCTACTAAGTTGGATTTGAACCTAACCAACATTTTTCACTTATCAAGCATATTTGAAGGTCAACTTAAGTAAAACAAAAAGCATGGTATTGATGTCAGCCAACCTTACATGGATTCCAGTGAAATGTAGGATATCCCATATCCAAGAGGGAAACAAACTGAAGCAGTATAGGACAGAGGATGGCTGGTATGCCATACACAGTTCCCCTCTTAGCAGCCTGTAAGAAACAGTGTACAGTCGCAGAGCTTTGAGCCACTCCATTCAGGGCATGTTGCTTATGCCTGTCATCCTTTTAGTAAGGTATCTCTATAGACATTCCAGTTGTTGCATGTGTCTGTACAGATACATGCCAAAGGGGGCATTATACTCAATGATTGGTCTAATGAGAGCTGAGTAAAGGGAGACAATGACATCCCTAGATATAGACGATCCTTTTCTTTATAAGCTGTGCAATACAGAACAACTTTCTTACAACAAATGGACACATGCTGTTCAAATGTTAAGCTACTGTAAACAAAGCTACCAAATCCTAAACAACTTGTTCAACTCTTAGGGACATACAGTGAATATGTGGTATTTCCCCAGGGTAGGTGACTTCGCTAAGGATTCGATAATATATTTTTTGGCATTTAGTTTCAGTCTATGACAATGGCAGTTATTTATTTGGGAGAAACATTCCTGCAGGATGGTCAACTCTTTATATGACTCAATAAATGCTAATAGCTTGCAGTCTCCTACAAATTTAGTCAAACAGAGCCCCTGGATACTGGCTTTTACTTCAGAGAAGTTGATGCCAAACAGGAGAGGTCCCAGCAGAGAAACCTGCGGACCACTGGGGACTAGTCTCTTTGTGGAGGCAACTTCCCCAATTTTGATTTCCTGTGTCCTATCAGGGAGGCAGCTGACAGTCCAGTGGGTGACATAGGGGTTTATACCCAGTTTACTTAGCTTTTCTACTATGCCTGCATGGAGGACTGTATCAAAAGCTTCGGTCAGGTTGAGGTATGCTGTGTATACGGTTTTACTTTCATCACCTGCTTTGGTGACCTTTTAAAAAAAAATCCATCAGGTTGACAAAGTGTGACCTACCCTTTACGAATCCAAACTGTGATGGATCCAGTGTTTGTAGACTCCTTAGGTCTCAGAGGCGACAAAATAGCACTCAATCTACCTGTACACCGATCATAAAAATGGTGTGATAAAAAGGTAAAATATACTTCACAGCCATTATTCAAAACACTGTTGACTTCTGAAACACAATGGAAACTATCTATATAGCAACTCCCCTAATTTTTTTTTTTTTTACTTCTGGAACGCTTTGACATAGAACATGCAGTGAAAATCCAATACCAGTACTCTGCAACAAAACTGTCTGTAAGCAAATCAATGTAAAAATCACATCCATACTGCACCTTCAGTACTAGGTACATCTGAATACTATTAGCATACCTCCTTTTAAAAGGCCCCTCTAAACTCAAATACAACTGTATTAAAAATGAACTGCCAACACCACTATAGTACAGATAACCTCAGCAGTATGAAGCCTACTACATACACCTCTGTCCTCTGAAACTAGCTGAAAGGTCAGACCAAGTACAGGCAGCCCTAAAAGTTATCTTAGGATTCATTTAAGATGCATAATAACTTTCCTTTACAAAGACACAGGCTGCCCAAATAATACAAGCAACCACTCTGAAAAGTTGCTCTTCCATGTGGGACCAAATTACAGTGATATAAATAATACTTACGATTCTGTTATCCAATAAAAATGAAAATTCTTAATCAACCAAACACTTGTAAACATTAGGAGAATATGTAACATCTCTCCCCTTTAAGTTTCTGGACAGCAAACAAAAGGAGGATATAAAGCAAAAATGGAGAAGATAGCATCTAGTAAAGCTGAAGTGATTCTGGCTTCCTGGTACCTTACCTGGATTTCTGGAGGGCTATAGTCTGGGAGTGCCTCACAGCACACACTTTTTAGAATTTTCTTTTAACACTGATTGTATAGAGATGAAGTTTTAGATGGCGTTTTGAACAAAAAATTTGGTACAGGCCATTCTGAATCAAATATGTACACAAAACACAGATTTTCCAACAATTATGTTCATTTTAATAGAGCATATGCTTAAGGAGAAAAGAAAGGAACATCATTAAAGAACAATTTTTACGGCTGTCCAGACTTATTATGATAAGAAATTTTTAATCCAGTCTAACATTTTGACTAATCTGCTTATCTCTAGAAGCCACCCAGTTAAGCTCATTAGCAACATGTTTCAATTTGTACTGTATAATATGAACAGCCAATATGCTCCCGCTAAGAATTTCCCTCTTTCGAGCATTTGACATCATTCCGTTGACTTCCATGGCAAAGAACTGGGACTTTATTTAAGGATGTTCCCAATTTTGATAAACAGGGATTCAGTCCAAAATGTGTGTATAAAACCACCTCCAATATTAAGCACCTTAGCAAGTGATAATCATAAAGAGTTCATGTATGGCACCATGAAGAAACGTGGTTGCTGCCACTACTGTGGATACATCAAGGAAGGTGTTCCTATAAATGTTCATAGTCACCCTTATCCCTCGGACTGTGGTGGCTAATTTAACTGCAGCACATGCTGGGTGATGTCCACTGCACAATGTTCTACTTGCACTGCATTTTATGTGTGCAAGACTGAAAGGAAGCATAGCAAAAGAATTTATGAACATCTGAGAAGCATTACGAATAATGGCAAGACAAATGCACTTTTCAAACATTCTTGTGAATGCAAACATTGAAAAAAAAGTATTCCTGAGAAACTTGAAAAAATCTCCAAGGGAGAGGAAGAGACTGGCAGAATGAATTGCTTTTAAGCGAACTAAGATGGCAGATTAAGTTAAGGGCTGACTTGTCTTAATGAGTATACATCTCTTTTCCCCATTTTAAATGAAAAAAAAAGTTATAGGCTTAAGTAGTAGCTAATCATGTTTCACACTTGTATATTTTAAACATGTAAATTTCTGTCGTTGTTGCTCAAGTTTGTATGGAAAAAAAGCGCTCAGTAAAACTGGAAGACCATTTTATCCTCTGGCAGTGTTCTTTTGGCTTACGTTAGCCTGCATTTGGAACACTTGGCTTTTACTCATTTAGCCTTGAAATGTGCTTTTGATACCAGAAAGGTATGGAAAAATACTGAAGAAGAAGTTATGTACTCACCATAATGTTCCATCTGAGTAGGTAGCCTCATTTGTCTGCAACCTGTGGGTCTTGGATCCGATAGAGCCGGCAACTTGTTTCAAGCTAATGGATCCGAGCTCCTAGCTCCTCCCCTCACCCATAATCCCCTGCCAACCCTCCATGACCTCAGATCGAGTTTGCCCCTCAATATATACCCAAAACGGGTATCCAACTAAGATAGATCCGAAGAAGGCCAGGGGGAAGGAGGGGGGGATGGTTGCAGACAAATGAAGCTACCTACTCGGATGGAACGTTATGGTGAGTACATAACTTCTTAATCTGAAGTAGGGAGTTCATTTGTCAGCAACCTGTGGGAGTCCCCAGCTACCTGAACCTTGGGTGGCCATCATGGAAGGATATTGCGAAGCACCGCAGAGCCAAAGGATGCTCTCCCTCTAGAAATCACGTCCAGTTTGTAGTGGTTAATAAAGGTATGAGATGAGGCCCAAGTGGCTGCCGAACAAATATCATCCAATGGGACTCTAGACTTGAAGGCCGCAGAAGTAGAGATGGAACGAGTGGAATGTGCGCAAACTCCTTCAGGTGCGGGTCTCCCAGAGGCTTGGTAAGCTAATAGGATACATTGAAAAATCCAGCGTGATAGAGACACTTTTGATATTGCTTTCCCCAAATTAAATTTGGCAAAGGAAACGAAGAGCTGGTCGGATTGTCTATGACCAGCTGTTCTATGAGTATAAAAACGTAGCTGCCTATGAACATCTAATGAGTGCAGCTTGTACTCTCCTTTATTCTGATATTTAGGGAAGAAAACCAGTAAATTTATGGATTGATTTATATTGGTTTCTGATGCTATTTTGGGAAGAAAAGAGGGATTGATCCTGAGGTACACTCTATCTGGGTGAAAGATCAAATAAGGAGGCTTCACAGAAAGAGCTTGAAGCTCCGAAACTCTTTTTGCAGAAGTGATGGCTACAAGGAATGCTGTTTTCCAGGACAAGAATTTGAGATCTACTTAAGCAGCGGGTTCAAAAGGTGGAGCAGTCAAGGCTTGAAGAACTAGTCAAAGATCCCACGGTGGTACGGCTTCTTTTATAGGGGGTCTAAGCAAAAAGGTGCCCTTGAGAAAGGTTTTACACAACTTGGCCGACATCAAAGGCCGTGTATCATGTCCCACATGGTAATAGCGCCTTCCTGAAAAAGTTCGGTTAGGAAGTCTAATATGGACGGAAGAGGAGCCGTAAAGGGATCTAGATTATGATGCTCCGCCCAGATGGAGAAAAGTTTCCATTTACTGCGGTACACTTTCCTGGTGGAGGGCTTATGCGCTGCCACAAGGATGGCTTTGACTGGAGAAGAGATACCGGGAGTCCTAACTAGGAGTGGAACTGGAGCAACCAAGCTGTCAGCTTCAGGTTGTCCAGATTTGGGGTCGGTAAGTCCGACGGATAGGAGATCAGATCCGAACTGGGATCCAGAATCCAAGGAGGATTCAGTAGGTGAGACCACAGGTAAGGGAACCAAATTTGCCGAGACCAGAATGGGGCAATGAGGATCATCCTGCTCCCCAACCGTGAGGCTTTTTGTAAGAGTTGCAGCATCAGGGGTAGAGGAGGATAGGCATAAAGTAGACCGGGTGGCCAAGCATGCACCAGCGTGTCTCTTGGAGTTTCCCCTGGAGGGGGAATCAGAGCGAAGAAATTGCCGCATTTGATGTTTGAGGGAGAGGCAAAAAGATCGCAGCAGGGTTGCCCCCATATTGCGAATATCTGCTTCGCTAACAGACCACTTGTATGGGGTAAGAAGGGTGCGACTGAGTCTGTCCGCTAGGATGTTGGTCTGCCCCGGAATGTGCGTTGCAATCAGAAAGCAGTTGGTGGAGATCGCCCATTCCCACACTCTCATGGCTTCACGGCATAGAGGGTAAGATCTGGTTCCCCCCTGTTTGTTGATGTACCAGACAACCGACATGTTGTTCGACTGAATTGCAATCGTTCCTATGGGGAGGAGATTCTGAAGTGCTTGCAACATGTACAGCACCGCTCTCATCTCCAGAACGTTGATATGCAGGGAGGTCTCTGTATCGTTCCACGTGCCTTGGACCGTCCTGCCTGAATAATGCCCCCCCCCCCCACCCGAGGCGGGAGGCGTCCGTGGTCACTGTGGCGAGAGGGGAAGAGGTGCAGAAGGGTCGGCCCGTATGGAGGTCCAGAGCATGGAGCCACCATAATAGAGCCCTCCTGCAAGCCTTGCTGATAGCAATGGAGTGGTGAAGAGGAAAGGACAGAAAGGACCATTGCACTAGAAGGGTCCATTGCAGTACCTGCATGTTCCGACGGGCGCATGGAAGGAGTGTTATCACTGCCGCCATGGAGCCCAGTGCCCTCAGGACCAATTATGCTGGTGGGGTCTCTGATTGGAGGATAGCCCGCACATGGAGTTGCAAATTCCGAAGTCTCTCGGACGTTAGAAAGGCTCGTAGCTCTCTGGTGTCTATTCTGGCTCCTATGAATTCTATGGCTTGTGTCGGGGCCAGAAGGGATTTGTCTGCATTGATGGTGATGCCTAACTGTGGGGCTAGGCGGAGAAAGAAATCTCTGGCTGAGCAAAGTATATGCCTTGTTGGGGCGGTCAGGAGCCAGTCGTCCAGGTACGGAGAAACCTGTATTCCCTGGAGTCTCAGGTGGGCCGCAATCACTGCTAACACCTTGGTGAACACCCTGGGGGCTGTGGTGAGGCCAAAGGGAAGGACCCTGAACTGGTAGTGACTGGCTCCCAGCCGGAAGCGGAGGAACCTCCTGGATCGTCTGTCCATTAGAATGTGGTAGTACGCATCCTTGAGGTCTATAGAGCACATCTAATCTTTCTCCCTTAGAAGGGGGAGAATAGATTGAAGAGTGACCATTCGGAATTTTTCCTTGGTTACCAACAGGTTCAAGCGGGAAAGGTCTAGAATCAGTCTCAAGCCCCCTGTCTTTCTTGGCACCAAAAAGAACCTGGAGTAGAACCCTAATCCAAGCTGGTCTTGGGGGACGGGCTGGATGGCTCTTTTTCTTAGCAGCTGCTGAATTTCTGCGGCTGCGGCCTCCCTCTGATCGGGTGGTACATCGGGGAGGTTCTTGAATTTGGGGACATGAAGTAATGGTATTTTGTACCCTCTGGATATAATTCGAAGCACCCAGCGGTCTGTAGTGATGGACTCCCATGCCGCTAGGTGTTCCGAGAAGCGCCCCCCGACTGCCTCCAGAGTGGAGCAGTCGGGCAACCCTTCAGGGCTGCTGCATGGGCCATTCAGAGAAAGGTTCTCTGGACCCAAAGTTTCTCGGAGCCCCTCTGCCCCTGGGGCGGCGTCCTCCCTGTCCTCCTCTGCCACGGAAGGACTGGTTGTCCGGAGCGGGTTGGGAATGTTGCGATTTCCGGAACCACATCTTCTTCTGACCCTTTTGATTCTTCGAAAAGGACCGCTGGGGAGCAGAAAAGCGAACTCCGACGGCAGACAACGTCTTCCCGTCCTTCTCGCTCTGGACAAGTGTCTCGCGAACCATTTTGCCAAACAGGGCAGAACCATCGAAAGGGGCATTCGCAAAAGACGCTTTAAAGGGCTCCGCAAAGTCACAATGACGGAGCCAGGCCTGACGTCTCATGACTAGGCCTGCTCCGCTAGCCCTAGCGGCTCCCTCGGTGGCGTGGGGCAACAGCCGCATAGAGGTATTTGAGATCGATCTCAGAGTGGCCATTCGGGTGGAGTACAATTGTTTGTCCTCCGCCGACATGGACTCAGGGGGGGAGGCAGCGTATTCTTTGATAAGTTCCCGCTGCATCCTGATGACATGTGCCATATAGTTCAGAGACCTTACCGAGAAGGTCGCTGAACTAAAAACTCGCTTCCCTAAGCGGTCCATCGAGCGGGACTCCTTGCTCGGTGGATGGACTGAGGGGCTCTCCTGAGCTAGTTCCCTCTTCGTGGCTGCCGCCGTCAACATGGCATCTACGGGGGGACCCTTGCTCCAGTGCGACCGGTCTGAAGGGGGACTTAGTATTCTGTCCAGGTGTTTTGGTATTGGCTCCACGGTGTCCGGATCCTTCCACGCCCTGGTGGTAATAAGGTCCACCAAGGGGTCGGCCAGAGGGGACACCCAAGAGGTAGATGGGCCTGCTTCAAATGCCTCCAGAAACACGGACTCGTCGGAGGAAGACTTGGGAGCAGACCACCCACCTCTGATCCTCAGCATCTCCATGATGTCTCCAAAGGAGACATCCTCAGGGGGTGATCTTGGGGAGCCTTCCCCTTCATCCAAGTCCGTGTCCTCAGTTAAGGACTCAGGGGAGTCCACGTGCCTCCTCTTGCACTTATGCTTGCGGGGCACTTCCTCGGGGGGGGCTGTCCGAGGAGGCCTCGCCAGCAACATCCTGTTCCAATGGAACCATCTGGGACATTGAAGCAGGCTGTCCCTTTGGCCGGGTGATGGAAGCCTGGCCCAGCAGAGAGGGAGTGCAGGGTGGAGCCGAGACAAGGGCCGGGGGTCCGGATGCTCAACAGAGCCCTCTCCACTACATCGAAAGCCGAAGGGGAACCACTCTCTCTGGGCTCCGAGAGTCGGCTCCCACTTGAATCCGATGAAGGGATCGGAACCGGCGCCGAGACCATCAGATCCGAAGGACCAGTGCGCTCCGACCTGGACGGAGGCGAAGGCACACTGAATCCCTCGGATCCGAAGCTCGGGCCACGGCTCCGAGAGGTCGGATCCGTCAGGCTCGAGGGCAGGGTCGGATCCGAAGTACCAAGTACTGTCGGCGCCGACCCACCCCCGGATCCAACGCTGCTCGGCTCCAAACGCTCCGAGCCCGGATAGCTGGTCAGAGAAGGAGCAATAGGATGGAAAAAAGGTGTCAAGCTCCCCCCCAAAGGGGGGGGGGAGGCAAGAGCACTCCCATCTGCAGCTTGGCCTGGATGAACCTTCGCATCATCCGGTCCAAGTCTGCATCGGACATACTGAAAGTCGATCTCGAAGAGGCCACCGAGGCAGGCCTGGAATGCCGCCTCGATGACCTCGATGGAGACTGGGCCTCCTCCTCCTCGGGCCCTGGGGAGAAACAAAGGGATCGGAGCCGAGGAGGAGGAGACCTAGAAGCAGTGGAGGGAGAATCCCCGCTTAGCTGGCGGGGCCGAAACGGAGGTCTCGGCCCGCCGCTTGTGGTGCTTCTCCCTCCGTTTCTCCCTCCTGGCCTCCCTGTCCTCCGGCGCTTTAGCGGGAGTTTGAGTCCCGGCAGGAAGAAGGGGGCAGGAATGGCAGCAACCACGGCCTGTGGTGGAGCCACGGGAGCAGCGGAGGCCGGAGCTGAGTCCGGGGGTAAAAGTCCCGCCAAGACCAGCTTCAACCTCCGCTCTTTCAGTGCCCTGGGGTTGAATGCTGCACAAATGGTACAGCCTGAGGTGAGGTGTTCAACCCCAAGGCACCGATCTGGCCATCAGCCAGAGAGAGCTTATGGACACACTCAGTACATTTAGAAAAAATGGCTTTTGGGGCCTCAGCCATACTTAAAAGAAAAGTAATGTTACACACACACACACACACACACACACACACACACACACACACACACACACACACACACAAACACACACACAACACACAACACACACACATACACACAGGCCCCAAAAAACTACACACACACACTCACTAACGACCAGCGAAGGGAGGGAAAAAACTATTTAAAAGAAAAATATTTTAAGTCTATAGGGAACCTAACACTTACACACTTAATATTTTGGTGAAAAAGGAAAAAAGTTGACAGAAAAATTGAACTTAACTGCCAATTACAAGTCGAACTCACAAGAATCCAGCTATCCACAAGCGCGGCAAACTAGATCTGAGGTCATGGAGGGTTGGCAGGGGATTATGGGTGAGGGGAGGAGCTAGGAGTTCGGATCCATTAGCTTGAAACAAGTTGCCGGCTTGGATCCGATATCGGATCCAAGACCCACAGGTTGCTGACAAATTAACTCCCTACTTCAGATTACGTGTTTAATGGCAAATAAGCCCCCCCACCACTCAGTGAAGGTTAACTACTTCCAAGAGGCAACAAGGTATGTGCTATAACATATGCCACCTCCTCACTGAAAGAGGAAAAGGCCTCAGAAGTGTGCAAGAATGGAGCCCATGCATACCTATCAACTGTTCCTATTTTGTAACGGCACCCCTACTCTTTTCCCAAATGTTTGCTCTGTCCTTCCTAAAAACTTGAAAAGGTTTTTGGGAATTCTAATTTAATAGCACCAACATTTAAAAATGGTCCCTGATTTGGGCCTCTTCCCTAAATATTTGATTTTTCCCTAATGCTGGTAACAAAGGTTGATAGCTATGAGATACAGTTTGCAGGGATTGCTGCTGAGATGGCAAAATGTAAACTTGACATCTGCATTCTAGAGCACAGCAAGAAAGAAGGCCATAGAAAAATGGTAAAATTCAAATACTGAAACAGTAGGGGAGCATTAGATGTATATATGCTGGATGACAGAACAGAAAACGTGTCTGGTGTGATATGGATACATAGAGCAAGGACAGAAAGTAGACATGGGCATTTTTACATGATACATGAAGCAAGCAATAACAGATATGGTGGACATTAAAGGACGAAAAATGACAAACCAGGGGTGTTGTCAGTCATATCAAGACTCCACACCCATGGTGGTCAATTATTTCTCTAACACCTACTTTGCAGGACATTACTATGCTTAGAAAATAACCTTTTTAATAACCTTTTTAAACTAACAGTTAAGTGTTTTTTCTTTCTTGACTTTTTCCCCATGTTTTTGATGTAAACTGTTCCTCTGCTTAATCAAAGCTACTGTAAAATATATAATTGTTGCTGGAGATATCCCACTCACCTTTTTTGCCCAAAAATTCCAGACAAAGGCAAAAATCACAGTAGGATAAAGGTCTAAAAAAAGGGGCATTTTTTAAGCATTATCCCTGTTTTACAAAGTTAACAGATTTTTCATCACTATACATTTTCTGCACAATAACAAATGTGACATTTTCAAAAAATAAAAAAGCGAATGCAGTACCAGATTGCACAACTGCTATTAGTAAAACAAATAAATGCTTTCATCCCGAGCTTGATGTATTAGGAACTTCATCAGATTTACAGTGTTTCCTGTCACAGTAGCTTAAATCACTTCAAAGTCATGAAATCACAGCCTACTGTTCTTAAAGTGCAACAGTGTATGTAATGTAAATCTTATGTAATAGCTTGTTCCAACCTTATAAATACACATTCAACAATAGATTTCATACATAAATCATGAAGTTAAACATTGAAAATATTTATTTATTTATTTCCAGTTTGATGACCGGGGAGGTCCACTGGGCTCAAGAAACCCGTTTTCAGGGGAGGCCCAGGAAGAAAAGCTCCATAAAACATAGTAGACATAGTAATAGTTAAGCAAGTAGTACATGTTATAAAGTTAAACATAAGTAAAGTAAAATAGCAACATAGTATAATATACAATGCATATTTACATGTTTATACATTAGAGAACAGTAGTACAGAATCACCATAGTACTGAGGTTTTAAATCATCTGAGAATGGTATTAATGTCACATTTGTAGAAAACAGTAAGTACGATTGATCTCCTATTGGGTAAGGTGGAAAGATACTTTATTTGTATGGATGTATGCATGTATTAGGCAGGATTAGTTAGTAGAGTACAATCGCATTTCCTGTTATTGGAGAGGTAAGAATGGAGCTGGGTTTTGAAGTGATCAAAGTTTTCAGGAATTCTTAGAGAAGGAGGAAGAGTGTTCCATTTTTTGGCTAAGGAAAAAGATACAAGAAGCTGACCTGGGGGACGATTTGGTTTGTGTACAGAAATTAGATTTTGGTGGGCAGATCTTAGGGTGTATAGTGGTAAGACATTTGTTAGTGCAGGGCACTTAGTAGACTTAACAATAAGCTTGTGGGCTGTAGTGAATTGGAGGTAGTCCAGGTAGCTGGGAAGTTCTAGTCATTGTAGTTGGTGGAGAGTTATGCAGTGGTGGGTAGAGTACTCGGACTTGATGGCGAACTTTGAGATTTTGTTGCAACAGGTTTCCAGTTTAGAAGAGATAGAGGAAGACAGGTTGGTTAGTATGCTTAGTTAGGCTAGTAGTTAGTAGTAAAATACAAAAGTGACATAAAATTAAATGCCTATATATATATATATATATATATATATATATATATATATATATATATATATATATATAAAAACCCGAAGTGCAAGTTATTTACAACATTAAAACTAACTAAAGAACCTATCCTTAAAAAACCTTTAAATCAAGTTCTTCTAACGTAGTCCTATACAAACATTTCCATAATACACTTGAAATCATATTTCTCCACCTAAAATAGTTAAAATATTAACAGTTCTGACAACATAAAAGTTCCTTTATTAGTAAATGGCATCATCTTCTTAATGCTTTTAATTTAAGAAGGCTACTAATGGACACACTGTCATTTAGTCCTGGCCAATTTATGGCATTTAAATGCAACTGCCATGTAAGCTCTAGTTTGTCCAACAAGTATGGCCAAGTGCCCCGTCTTTCAGATATTTTTAAGCATTCCAGGACTATAAATTTGAACCAGTGTCCAGGATTTCCGGAATTATGTTTAGCTAGGATGCTAAATTCACATCCATTCCTTATATTTCTTAGGTGTTCACCTATCCTGTTCTTTAATCTCCATTCAGTTTTGCCCATGTAAAAACATGGACAATTTTCACATATAGCACAATAAACCACCCTTTCACTACTACAGTTAGATCTCTCCTTGATATTGTGGATGCAAGGGGTTCGATTACTTATCCCTTAGCAAAATTCTTGGACAAGGAACTTAATAAATATATTAAGGGAGAACCTTACATCTGTACAGACGCATGGGATTTCCTAAGGAAGATTGATGCATTAGAATACAGTAATCAGTTTGTATTGATAACAACAGATGTAGTGAATCTATACAGCGTTATACCCCACAACCTTGGAATAGAGTGGTTTTTGCGATTATTTACACTCAAAAAAGATCCCCTAGAATAAAATTAATATGTATGAACAAATACTGGAATTTATTATTGAGAAATAACTATTATATTTGAGGGGGAATATTATCTGCAAAATGAAGGGGTAGCTATGGGATTCTGTTGTGGAGGCTTATATACGAATATAATACTGGTCGAATAGAAGAAAAGATTTTTAAGAACATTCCCATTCTTCACTTACTGTAATACATGTACACGTTACCCGGATGACATCTTTATTTTATGGAAAAGGCCAAAGGAGTTAATAGCTTCTTTTGGGGAATATATTAATGATACGAGCTTTTTAAAATTCACTTGTACTATTGATGAAGATAAAATCCCGTATTTGGACATTTTATTAAAAAAATGACTGTGTGAACGAAAGATTTCTAGCTGGAATTTTCCATAAGACCACCTATTCTAACAGCTTTCTTCATTTTAACAATCATCCCATGTCACAAAAAAGAGCTGTCCTAAAAGGGCAGTTTGTGTGAGCAGCACGGATGGGAACATTATGGGGAAAATTTTATTAAGGAATGTGACCTGTTGAAAGGAATGTTCATTAAAAGAGGTTACCCTATGGAACTAATAGATAAAATAATGGATGAGGTTATGACAAAAAGGAAAAACAGGCATTTTGTTCCCATTCTGAATGTAAAAACTAGACCAGGACAAGGAAATGTAAACATAGAAGAACTGGTGGAAATATGAAGAGAAAATAACATAGAACGAACTACACATCTAAGTGTAGAGCGACAAACTGTTACTACTAACACTGAACAAGTAATGACATCTTACCAGTCCATTTTTTTAACTACTTTTTCTAGGGATGCAGTTATAATTAAAAATATTTTAACAAAACTGGAACTTGTTCAATAATAAAAACATATGAGGTAATTGTTAGGTGAGAAACCTGTGTTTACAGGAAGGGAGCTACAATAAAAATTCTACTAGAACAAAAGGAAAATAAGAGGGAAAGGCACATGTTCAAATGTGGTACATGTAAGTTTTGCCCTTATTCTGGAGATTAGTAGTTTAGAAATAAATGGGGTCTGAATAAATATCAAGGAGAGATCTAACTGTAGTAGTGAAAGGGTGGTTTATTGTGCTATATGTGAAAATTGCTCATCTTTTTACGTGGGCAAAATGGAACGGAAATTGAAGAACAGTATAGGTGAACACTTAAGAAATATAAGGGATGGGTGTGAATTTAACACCCTAGCTAAACATAATTCTGGAAATCCTGGATACGGGTTCAAATTTAGAGTCCTGGAATGCTTAAAATATCTGAAAGAGGGGGCACTTGGCCATACTTGTTGGACAAACTAGAGCTTACATGGCAGTTACATTTAAATGCCCTAAATTGGCCAGGAATAAATGACAGCGTGTCCATTAGTAGCCTTCTTAAACTAAAGGCATTAAGAAGATGATGCCATTTACTAATAAAGGAACTTTTATGTAGTCAGAACTGTTAATATTTTAACTATTTTAGGGGGAAAAATATGATTTCAAATGTGTAGTATGGAAATGCTTGTATAGGAATATGTTAGAAGAGCTTCACTTTAAGGTTTTTTTAAGGATACATACTTTAGTTAGTTTTACTATTGTAAATAACTTGAACTTCGGGTTATATATATGCATTTAATTGTATGTCAGTTTTGTATTTTCAATTTTTAACTTTATGACTTATGAAATCTATTGCTGAATGCATATTTATAAGGTTGAAACAAGCTAGTACACAAGATATACATTAGATACACTGTTGCACTTTAAGAGCAGTAGGATGTGATATCATGACTTTGAAGTGATTTAAACTACTCTGACAACCTGAACCAAAAACAAAACGCTGAACCCCTGTGTCTTGAAACGCTCAAAAAACAAGGCAAGGAAGCGAAATATAAAACTTTTAATATTCCAATGTAATCCAAAGTTAAGCGCTTTCACTCGCTCATTGCGAGCTTCATCAGAACTAAAAAAGCATATACACAATATCAGATTTAAATAGCTTTTTTGGCGCCAAGAAATTTAAAAGGCACCGTATCTAAGATAGCATAACTTAAAGTGACAGTGCTAATTAAGATGTTACCAACGTATAACGTACACAATTGTTATGAGTGTTATATAATATCCAAAAACAATTAGTTAATAAAATTAAAATAAAATCAATTCCATATAAAACCTATAAGAACAATATATTATATTCAAAAAAATGTATTAAAGCATAAATTTAATACTTATACAATCATTTATTCCTGGTTCATTAGAGGCATCTGTAAATAGTTGCCACCAGGTTTCTGTATATGACAAACTTTTAGGGTCGCCCCCTCTAGGATCTATAATAATACTGTCAATGATACCAAATTTAAACTTGTGGCCATCACCATATTTTTTAATATGCCTGTAAAGCGCATTCTTATTGTCTTTAGTCCTAATACTATATAAATGTGCATAAATTCGCTTGTTGAATTTTCGTTCTGTTTTTCCAATATAGAACCCAGAACATGCTTCACATTTAGCCAAGTATATCACCCATCTGGTATTACAATTCCCTTGCTTGAATCTAATAATAGTATTATTTAGATTGTCCAAAATTATATTTTCTTCAAGAATTGTATAACATTGATTACACCTACCGCGCTTAGTGGTGTGTCTGTTACTTAATAATTTATGATCAATTTGTCTTTCCAATAGCTTTTTAATATTCTGCCCCATCTTGTTAACAAATATCGGCTGAGTGCCCAAAATTTTAACAAGATTCTGATCCGCCTGAATAATATTCCAACTAGTAGTCATGATCTTTTTGATCTTACCTACGTGTGGACCATACTCTAATATACATGCTCTTCCAAAATCTGGTGAGCTTTGGTTGTATGTATTCTGTACCAAATCTATCCTGTCAGCATGATGGTAATAATCACCTAGCAAAAATGTGTATTTCTTGCCCCATTCTTTGACAATATTTGTTGTTATATGTGTCATACCCCTGGTGTCATATCCCCTTTCACTGAATAGGGTGGTGATGTGTGATACCTCTTCCAACATCTCAGTGTATGTGGAGGTCATCCTGATGGCTCGAATTATCTGACCTCTAAAAATATTGTAAAATAACTTCCTGGGGTGATTGCTTGTAAATTCTAAATAACTATTAGAAAAAGTATTTTTTCTGTATAACTTAGATTTAAAGCATCCTTCCCCTTTAGAAATGTAAGTGTCAAGATATGGAAGACAGTCTTTATTGCAAGTGTACGTGAATTTGAGATAATCACTACTCGCATTTAAAAACAACAAACATTCGTCGAGTAGCTCCTTGTCACCATCCCATAGTATGTATATATCATCCAGGTATCTCGAATAATATTTAATATTCTTAAAATATTCGCTAGTAATTAGTTTTGATTCTTCCCAGTCTAACATAACCATATTGCCGTATTTGAGAGCACAGGCTGCTCCCATAGCTACGCCTCTAGATTGTTTAAAATATTCCCCTTCATATTCAATATAATTATGTTCCAAAACCAAGGACATAAGTTCCATAATCAAGCAGATGTTATCCCAGCATAGTCCACTATACTTACGAATGCTATTAACAAAAGCATCTAATCCACTCCCTTTAGGGATGCAAGAAAAAAGGTCAATGACATCCACTGTGACAAAGTCAGCATTCCATAAGTTGACCGGATATTTTCTCAAAAATTCCCACAAATCTTTAACTAAATTTGGTATTAGATCATAAATATGTTTTAAAAAATGGTCCACCGCTGTTCCAAGTGGAAAAGTCTTGGATCTGCTCCCTGATATAATAGGTCTAAACGGGGGATTGGCTATGTTTTTGTGGACTTTGGGAATACAAACTATGGATGCTAATATGGGATGTTCAACCTTAAGAAATCCATATGTATCACCTGAAATTCTGTGGTCAATATAAAATTCTTCAATATTAAAGTCTATTTGTCGATATGCTATCTTTATTTCATTTAGCGATACTATTTCATAATTACCTGAATTATACAATAAATCATGAATTATGGTAGCATACGGAGTACTGTCATATAAAACAATACCCCCCCCCTTTATCGGGTTTCATAACTCGAATATTTCTGTTGTTCCTAAATTCTTGCAAAATCATATATTCATCCTTTGATAAATTATAATTTATTTCCTTTGATTTGATTATGTAATAAATACATTTGTTTTGAGACTGTTTTATCATATAATGAAACTGTGGGATGCATAGGGGGCATAAAATAACTTTTTTTTTTTTAATGTTTTTTGTGGAGAAGATCTACCTTCCACATTATTTTCAAACATTATAGCCAAATTTAATTTACGAATATACTTTTTAAACTCTTTAAGAGTGTCAACAAAGTTTAGGCTTAGTAGTAGGTATAAATTTCATCCCTTTCGAAAAAAATTTAAAATGCGACAAATTGATCTCTATATCAGTGTAATTATATATTTTAAAATTTTGGTAAGAGCAAACACCTTCTCTTATAATAGATTCGCTTGCAATTACTTCACTTAAAGGACTATACATATTGGCGCCAAAAAAGCTATTTAAATCCGATATTGTGTATATGCTTTTTTTTAGTTCTGATGAAGCTCGGAATGAGCGAGTGAAAGCGCTTAACTTTGGATTACATTGGAATATTAAAAGTTTTATATTTCGCTTCCTTGCCTTGTTTTTTGAGCGTTTCAAGACACCGGGGTTCAGCGTTTTGTTTTTGGTTCAGGTTGTCACATCAACGCTGAGAAAGTTCTCTTTTTGGCTGTTCAGTTGTTTGTTCCCAATGGAGTCTGATCAAGATGCCTCACCAGCTTCTTCACCAGCTGTATCCAGAGGTGAATGGAACAAGGTACAAACCGAATTGGTTCATTTAAGGAGCGAAATTCAAAAACTTTCCTTGTTATTGACTAATTTGGGTCGCAGTAAGACAATACCATCTGCTAATTTTGGTAGCGGAGAATCCACCTCTTCAGTTTCTAATAAATTTAATCCAGCGGTTCCTACATTCACAGGAAGTGGTCATACTGATGATATTTCACCACATTTGAGTCCAACTCTTTCGGAATTGCCTAACGGACAAAGGACTGCACAGCGCTTGATGAGCCCTACTGATCTACCGGCTCCCAATACTCAACGAAGCAGCAGTAGGTTAGGCTATTCAGACTTCACTTTCGATTTTACTTTTGGAGATCCTGAGGATGAGACTAAACCGTACAGGAGCTAAACCCAAACGACAGATGCCTCAGAGAACATATGCTCATATGGTCAATGATAACCATTCAGGACATATATCAGGAAATATTAATGTTCCACCTGAGAGACAGGAGAGATTGACTTTGCATCATTCTGACTATTTACAAAGGTTTTGGACAATTCGTGTGACTTTCATCACAACACTGATTGTAAATATAGCAATTCTATGCCTTTTCATGGTACCCTTTGAGACATGATTTATACGTTGGGTATGAAACTTAATACTATTAACACCTTAAAACTTGATAATGCATATTTTATGAAATGTATAGATTCCAAGGTTGTGCCTATGGGACTCGGGTTTTTTAAGGTTCCCATGGGCATTGCAATAACAGAAAATATTAAATCTGAGTTTAACACCATGTTTGATTCATTTGGCATGGAATATATGAAATTACTTATCAAATGTAATGATGGTCAGCTTAGTCAATTGTTTGCTGAAGTTGAAATTATTAATAAAACGATACAAGTTGATTTAGTGTTCCCTCAATGGGAGCGATTATATAAGAAACAGTTTAATACTGCTGAATACAACACTAAGACGGCACATCAGAAGAAAAGTAATACATTTCAGAGGGACATCAAACAATATCAAAATAATATGGCCTATAAAATGGGGCAATTATGTTGATATAAATGGACTCTAATGTTAATAAATATAATAGCAAGAATATTTTGAAGTACAGACATGAAAAAGATGATTATGATGCAACATCACACGATAATAAAGCAAGACATTTTTTGGACCAGGGAGGCAACAGGAGGCCTCCAAGGAACAAAGAATGGGAAGAGAAACACAAGGAGTTCAACATACAACACCGCAGACCTTACTATTAAACTTACAGCCACAGGGTTACAAAACAGATACTTTATCAGTTCAAACAACTAATGCAATGGAAGTCCATGAAAAAACAGAAAGGACATGTGAGATTTTTACAGATCAGAGGGTCCTGGATTCGACTTTGTATAGTCCTTTAAGTGAAGTAATTGCAAGTGAATCTATTATAAGAGAAGGTGTTGTTTGTTCTTACCAAAATTTTAAAATATATAATTACACTGATATAGAGATCAATTTGTCGCATTTTAAATTGTTTTCGAAAGGGATGAAATTTATACCTACTACTAAGCCTAAACTTGTTGACACTCGAGTTTAAAAAATATATTCGTAAATTAAATTTGGCTATACTGTTCGAAAATAATGTGTAAGGTAGATCTTCTCCATAAAAAACATTAAAAAAGAAGAGTTATTTTATGACCCCTATGCATCCCAGAGTTTCAGTATATGATAAAACAGTCTCAAGACAAATGTATTTATTACATAATCAAATCAAAGGAAATAAATTAAATTATAATTTATCAAAGGATGAATATATGATTTTGCAAGAATTTAGGAACAACAGAAATATTCGAGTTATGAAACCCGATAAAGGGGAGGTATTGTTTTATATGACAGTACTCAATACGCTACCATAATTCATGATTTATTGTATAATTCAGGTAATTATGAAATAGTATCGCTAAATGAAATAAAGATAGCATATAGACAAATAGACTTTAATACTGAAGAATTTTATATTGACCACAGAATTTCAGGTGATACATATGGATTTCTTACGGTTGAACATCCCATATTAGCATCCATAGTTGGCATTCCCAAAGTCCACAAAAACATAGCCAATCCCCCGTTTAGACCTATTATATCAGGGAGCAGATCCAAGACTTTTCCACTTGGAACAGCGGTGGACCATTTTTTAAAACATATTTATGATCTAATACCACATTTAGTTAAAGATTCGTGGGAATTTTTGAGAAAATATCCGGTCATCTTATGGAATGCTGACTTATTATTTGTCACAGTGAATGTCATTGACCTTTTTTCTTGCATCCCTAAAAGGAGTGGATTAGATGCTTTTGTTAATAGCATTCGTAAGTATAGTGGACTATGCTGGGATAACATCTGCTTGATTATAGAACTTATGTCCTTAGTTTTGGAACATAATTATATTGAATATGAAGGGGAATATTTTAAACAATGTAGAGGCGTAGCTATGGGAGCAGCCTGTGCTCCCATATACGCCAATATGGTTATGTTAGACTGGGAAGAATCAAAACTATTTACTAGCGAATATTTTAAGAATATTAAATATTATTCGAGATACCTGGATGATATATACATACTATGGAATGGGGACAAGGAGCTACTCGACGAATCTTTGTTGTTTTTAAATGCGAGTAGTGATTATCTCAAATTCACGTACACTTGCAATAAAGACGGTCTTCCATATCTTGACACTTAAATTTCTAATGGGGAAGGATGCTTTAAATCTAAGTTATACAGAAAAAACACTTTTTCTAATAGTTATTTAGAATTTACAAGCAATCACCCCAGGAAGTTATTTTACAATATTTTTAGAGGTCAGATAATTCGAGCCATCAGGATGACCTCCACATACACTGAGATGTTGGAAGAGGTATCATACATCACCACCCTATTCAGTGAAAGGGGATATGACACATTTAACAAAAAATATTGTCAAAGAATGGGGCAAGAAATACACATTTTTGCTAGGTGATTATTACCATCATGCTAACAGAATAGATTTGGTACAGAATACATACAACCAAAGCTCACCAGATTTTGGAAGAGCATGTATATTAGAGTATGGTCCACACGTAGGTAAGATCAAAAAGATCATGACTAGTAGTTGGAATATTATTCAGGCGGATCAGAATCTTGTTAAAATTCTGGGCACTCAGCCGATATTTGTTAACAAGATGGGGCAGAATATTAAAAAGCTATTGGAAAGACAAACTGATCATAAATTATTAAGTAACAGACACACCACTAAGTGCGGTAGGTGTAATCAATGTTATACAATTCTTGAGGAAGAAAATATAATTTTGGACAATCTAAATAAGACTATTATTAGATTCAAACAAGGGAATTGTAATACCAGATGGGTGATATACTTGGCTAAATGTGAAGTGTGTTCAGGGTTCTATATTGGAAAAACAGAACGGAAATTCAACAAGCGAATTTATGCACATTTATATAGTATTAGGACCAAAGACGACAAGAATGCGCTTTACAGGCATATTAAAAAATATGGTGATGGCCACAAGTTTAAATTTGGTATCATTAACAGTATTATTATAGATCCTAGAGGGGGCGACCCTAAAAGTTTATTGTCATATACAGAAACCTGATGGCAACTATTTACAGATGCCTCTACTGAACCAGGAATAAATGATTGTACAAGTATTAAATTTATGCTTTAAGACATTTTTTTGAATATAATATATTGTTCTTATAGGTTTTATATGGAATTGATTTTATTTTAATTTTATTAGCTAATTGTTTTTGGATATTATATAACACTCATAACAATTGTGTACGTTATACATTGGTAACATCTTAATTAGCACTGTCACTTTAAATTATGCTGTCTTAGATACGGTGCCTTTTAAATTTCTTGGCACCAAAAAACCTATTTAAATCTGATATTGTGTATATGCTTTTTTTAGTTCCGATGAAGCTCGCAATGAGCGAGTGAAAGCGCTTAACTTTGGATTACATTGGAATATTAAAAGTTTTATATTTCGCTTCCTTGCCTTGTTTTTTGAGTGTTTCAAGACAGAGGGGTTCAGTGTTTTGTTTTTGGTTCAGGTTGTCACATCAACGCTGAGAAAGTTCTCTTTTTGGCTAAACTACTGTGACAGGAAACACTATAAATCTGATGAAGTTCATAATACATCAAGCTCGGGACGAAAGCACTTGTTTTACTAATAAAAACAGTTGTGCAATCTGGTACTGCATTTGCTTTTTTATTTTTTGAGTTTGGAACTGTTTCATCATTTCTTGGTGGATTGTTTACTTTTAAGTATGACATTCTGATATTTACCATTACAGTACATGACACAAAACGTGGGGCAATCAAGAGGCATGGCTGGAGGATGTATTTTAGTATTCAGGCAACACAGATAGGTTAGTTACATATACACACACACAGATGCAGAGGCAGGCAATCTCTCACACATACAAAAACTCAGATGCATGCAAATGCATGTGCATGCACCATACGCACACATGCATGCGCGTATACACTCACACACACACACACACACACACACACACACACACACACACGTCCAACACTTACATCTATTTTTATGACTGAACACAGATATCTTATGATGATCAAAGGAAAAAAACATGAAAAAAATATATAAATATATATATATATTATATATACATATACACACACAGACACACACAGACACACACACACACACACTAACACCCCCCCCAAAAAAAAACTCTATCCCTTTCAAAAACATACACACAAAATGCCCTTTTAACTGATGCTACAGTTAACCACATACTTTAAGTGGTATTTACTTCCCCCCCAACACTCACTAAATGTGGCTTAACTACAAATAGTGAGGGGAAAGCAAAACAGCAACTCTTTGTACCTGCTGATACATTTACTTTAATTATTAGAGTTCTCTTCATTGTTTTAAATTTAAGACTCAAACAGCTGTGTTTGTTCTTCAGTAGGGTATGTTAAGTTCTTGTAATGGGTAGTAAGGAAGCAGATGTCAATGCAAGACAATTGCTACCATTTCCTTGCTTTGTTCATTTGTACATTTGCATGCAGCCTAATAATTGCTTTGGTGACACTCCCTTCAGTAGGGCACCCACTCTTTAAAAGCAATAGAAATCTTGCGGAGAACATTGCAGTTCACTATGCAGTGCTGGTTGGGTGATAAGCTGGGACATAGTGTGACTGCCTACACTGTTTGAAGGACAACCTCTGACAGGGAGAATGGAGAGTGGTCTGGTGATTACACATAGAAGAAAGGAAAATACTGATGTTCTGTCTCTGCACATCTGCCTACAAGCAAAAGATATGCAAGGGGCACAAATGTGTATGTTCATAACTCTGGTTATATTATAAACTATATTTATGAGTGTGTGTGAGCATCTGTCTGCCTGTCTGTGTACATGTGATGATGTACAGGTGGGCACCCTGAATGTACCTGTATTCTCTAAATAGTGGCACCAACCAAGATATACAAGTAAATAAAAATTACTAACTTGTATGTTTACATATCAAGGTAAAGCACTGATCAAAAATTACCAATTTTAGGCCTAGCATTGACAACTGAAATACTAAATGCAAAAAGTACAGATATAAACAAAGGTAAATAATGTGCATCAAGTAGTAAAGTACATAAATAATGAAACAAGATTAGCACAAGATCAAACAAGGATAACCAAGGTATTCATTTTAACTAAAAACAACCAATGTTCATACTAATACAGTCAGTAAGAGGAGACAGAGTAAAAACATGAAGGTGGAGAAGTGTTGACTAAGTAGGTGACGTCAGATGAATTGGCCTGACGTCTGGCATTTGCACGGTCTTTGTTTTATCAGACAGTTTTTAAAATGAATTTAAACGCTGCATATGGCTGTAGAACTATTCAGTGACAGTTAAACCCTTGTTATCACTATATGATGCCACTGGGCTAAACGGCAGACTCTCTTCTACTCATATGCACTTCTATGGAGGTATAGATCAATTATACTATCCGACAAGTAACCTACTGCTTCACTGTTGCAACATTATGTATTGGAAAGCAGAACCAATTAATATTTGAGGATGAATGTAATATACATTAATCATGTTAACACTGCAGCTCATTTATCCACATAATATAGTGCCAAGGGGCTACTATCCACAAAAAAGTGTTTGGTAAATTACCCAAAATGACCCACTGCAGCAGCACAGCAGAAAATGGACGATCTGCATTTCAGCAGGTCAGGAACCAGGAGTAAGACTGTAAATTTGAATCCACTCAGTTCAAAAACAGAAAACTAATGCATTCTCTCTGTTCAGCCTTTGTGCACAATGGATCATATATGACAAATGGTGTAGGTGAAGCTTCTTTCTCCACTTTTAAATCAATTAATTCTGCTTAATGGAGCCTATCAAATCAATAAACTACTTCCATAAATGGAGACATCCTGTTTTAACTAGAAAATATTACATAAAGGAACTATACAGAGGAGTTTATGAATCTTGCCTCTTTCAAAACTTCTCTGACTACCTGTCTTCTATCTGGAATTTTACCTGCTCCTTGTCTCCCCCTCTCAAAACATAACTGCATTTGCTTATTGCTGATACTGATGTTTAATATCTACTTTGCATTTATGCCAGGCAAAAGCCTCACTATTCTAATGCCAGAAACATCTATGTAATGTCAATAATCGCACTACCTTTGTTGTTTTTTTTTTTTGGTCAGTTTATTTTACCAGTAATTCAACCAATTGTCAACCATGTTATCTTTATTGTATATACTGATTTTATATGATCTTCATATTATTGTAGAGCTTTTGGCCCCTGGCCTCCATTGAAAATGGGCTCATAATAGCCCAGTGGACTACCACAGCAAACAAATGCAAAATAAATAAAAATAAATATGTAATATTCCATCCTTCTGCACTTTGTCAAGGTTGCTCCATGCAAATACAGAAACCCATTAGTGTAGCTGTGTGTAAATATGTACATAGGATTTTCTATTATCACCTCACAACTCATCATACCCGTAAGATATCTAAAACAATGAACTTTTGATTGTAAATTTGCTGCTTAAGTAAGAAAATCTGTTCAGTGTCCATCTAAAGTATACAAACAAACTTCAGGTCACAACACAGCAGGGGATAACAGAGAAATGTAAAAATTATACTCCTCATTTCTACAAGTTACAGAAGCAAGGAGCCGTCTCCATGAAGCACTCACTAGGTTTCACATATATAGGAAACCACACACCCATGTCACACTATGGCTTGAACAAGCAAAGACCCTGCAGTGAGCAGTGTGATCTAGTTCCACTCTACTTCTTGTACCTGAATTATAAGTGCCAAAATTGTGGAATAACCACATTTACACAAAAGCGCAGTGGTGCAGCGGTAGTGTTGTCACCTCACAACAACAAGGTCTCCGGTTTGATTCTCGGCTGGTCTTGTGCCTTCTGTGCATAGTCTGCATTTCCTCCCTGCTTTCGTGTGGGTTTCCTCTGGGTGCTCCGGTTTTCTCCCACGTTTCAAAAGACATGCACCTGAAGCGTTTCTCCCCGGGCCTCTGCTGAAAATTGGCTTTGTTCCAAGTCGGACTTTCCCAGTAAACAAATGTTAAAAAAAAATGAATAAAAGCATAATCTTCAAGTTGTGTATATGTACAGCTATATGATTTTAGAGAAATGCTTATACCTGCTGGATGAGTGTCTCTAATTGAAGAGTTCATTAAACAAGTTGACCAGCTCTGACTCGTGCATTTGTTTTCAGCAGATACAAATTGTGATTATTTTTTAAAATGATTTCTGTTAAACACAAAAAATAAGTCTGTATTACTTCTACTGTGTAAAAGGCAGAAATGTAACACATAAGAACTGCAGAGTTCATATCACCTGGAAATAATTGCACATGGCCCAATTTACCCAATAATAGCGGTCTGCAGTTCCTTGTTATTCCTACTCTGCTAATACAGTTTACAAATGGGGAAGTATAACTTGGAATCAAGAAATCCAAATTTATTCTTCAATGTTTTTCTTTTAAGGTGTAAATGGCCATAAATTCAACATTTTATACAACCACTGGCCTAAAATACAAATGGTGAATTAGAGATTCCATTATCATTTCAGACGTATCCTGGTTATGAAAAATCTGAAATTTATGACAATGAAGGTATACATTTCATTAATTAAACATTTATATTTAATCCAGATGTTTCTGCTAGTTGTGGAATAATTGCACACTTTTTACAGCATTTTTTGATTTGTTATGACCACTATTTATACTGTGCTTAGCTTTCGGACTCCACAGTGTGGAACTGATCCCATTTTTGTGGAATCCTTTACTCTTGCACAATTCTAAATATGCACTCAAAGTACTAACAAATGTTTACAACAGAGTAATAACACAATATATCACCTTTGGGCAAGACATGACCTTTTTACAAGAGGCAACATAATGATGGTATTACACAGAAAGCAGTCCATATAACAGAACTATTGCCACTTTCATGTACAAAAGGGACAAACAAGTTGACTTGTTTAATGAATCGTACAAATAAGCTAATATTTTTTGTTTGTTTTTTTGTTGTAGAGTACCTGTCACAACTGCAGGTGGGACAGTGTCAGTCCAAGCAATACTTCAACCAGCTCTGGAATCAATGCAGGATGTATGATTTGATAGAAGAATTCCTTTATGAAAACTGAATCCATTCATCTAGCCATCTATTACCCACTGTTCCTCATTTATGTACATTGTGTAGGGGCATCACATCAACAGTGACAATCATGTAAAGCCAATGTTCACACCACTGGGTATATAAAGATTCAGAGGAGCAGAACCCCTCTAAGGAAACAAATAACCAAGTCAAAGCATAATGAACCTCCTGTCCTTCCTGCTTCTTTAGTTCTTAAAACAAAGGTAATCCACAAAGCTCAGGTCAAGTCTGGTATCCCACCTGCGACCCAGAGGGTGCCAGGACTAAATTAGAAACAAACGGATAAAGGATTAGTCCAAATAAAATTACTTTAGCTAGCAGAAGGGTTTTCCCCCCTTGGGGGTGGGGCCCTCC
>NC_056731.1:263749842-263928862 GCF_019279795.1 Protopterus annectens | reverse complement strand
AGTGAGAGGGGAGACAGACAGAGCGAGAGAGGGGGAGATAGAGAGTGAGCGAGAGAGGGGAGATGGAGAGTGAGCGAGAGAGGGGAGATGGAGAGTGAGCGAGAGAGGGGAGATGGAGAGTGAGCGAGAGAGGGATATGGAGAGTGAGCGAGAGAGGGGAGATGGAGAGTGAGCGAGAGAGGGGAGATGGAGAGTGAGCGAGAGAGGGGAGATGGAGAGTGAGCGAGAGAGGGGAGATGGAGAGTGAGCGAGAGAGGAGATGGAGAGTGAGCGAGAGGGAGACAGAGAGAGTGAGCGAGAGGGAGACAGAGAGAGTGAGCGAGAGGGAGACAGAGAGAGTGAGCGAGAGGGAGACAGAGAGAGTGAGCGAGAGAGGGGAGATAGAGAGTGAGCGAGAGAGACAGATTCCTAAATCTGCTAGCTAAAGTGACATTATCTAGTCTAATTTGTTACAATCCTTGAAATTTCAAACAAGCCATCCTCATTTCTCACCCAGGGGAAGCATAAGAGAGACAAGTGTCTCCTAAATCTGCTAGCTAGTGGTTTATTTTCTGGACTAATCCTTTATACTCAGTTTCTTTCTTTAATACTTGGGGCAGTACATCAATTGTTTTGCCTGATACTTTTAATATTCCAAATATCAGATTGGCAGCCTTTTCCACATTCCTTCTGCTATGGCTTATACCACCTACTTGTCCTACGTAGCTCTATGGCTTTTACCACCTACATGTCCTACTTAGCTATGATTAGATATCATGTCCAGTTTGGGGTTAAACATTGGGGTTCAGCTACAGTTTATGCCCTGTGATACCAGGGTTCTTTTATCACTGAATTGGTAGATGTGAAGTTAGCGGCTTTAAAGTAAATATTTGTGTTTGTTAGCCACTTTCACAGTCTCTCACAAAGACAATGGTCTTAACAGTTCGCGAGCTAGGTGTAGCAGTCTGTCAAGCTGCTTTACATGTCCATAGCAAGGCTCATGGTAATCCTCAAATAAATCTAGAGGTATGCAACTAATTATCCTGGAATATTCTCTTCTAGAAAGTGTCCACCAAGAGTCTCTGTAAATGCCTCAAAATCCCCCTCTATGAGAGACAGCTTTGACTTTATGTGCTTTCAGCCCTTCTTTTAACAGCACTTCTCTAGGTGCTTCATATTAAACTGTGGTATTACAGGATTTTAGTACCATAACACATTCTCTATGCACACTACCATCACAATTTACTGTACTACAAGTATACCACACTAAAAGAGCATTTCTGACATGTCAAACAGTAACTATACCACAATTTACCCACACAGTTTATTCATGTCCACAGACACACACATTATATGTGTGTGTGTGTGTATATAATTTTTTTTTATCCAAGACCTGGAGAGGTGTGGAACTGTCTCTGTTCCCATCAGATTACATTATTTTAGTTTGTTCTGAGATCTTAGTCTTGTATGTTAATTAGCAATTGTGGGAAGATAGTGTTAATGCCTTATTCTTCACTTCTATTTCCTCAAGTAGAATTACTTGTAAAAGCTATCAACTTGCATTTTAAACCCTGCTGGGCCAGATTCTTGTAGTTTAATTTGCAGTTGTGGCAGAACTGCATACTATTACTACCAAGTTTGTGCCTTAATTTATTACTGCATTTATTTCCATAAACAGAGTTGCTGGCAAATTTCTGCATTGTCTGGTGCCTTAAACTGTAGCAGAAATTCAACAGAGAGAGAATAGCCTCTGCTCCAGTTTGTGTTGCAGTGTTTTTAATGTTTTTAAATTCTGCTCATCATTTACCTCCTTAAAGTTGCATTCTGTGCTGCCTCATCCCCCATTAATATATTAAGCTAAAGTTTCTGAAAGAGCTCCAATATTGCCTTTATTTGATTGCTAGACTGCTTGTTCCTTGAAAATTTCCCAACTTCTCACCCAACTGTTGCTGTTTTATAAGGCTGAGATTCTGCCTTCCACCCCTTATGAATTATATTTTCCACCCCCCCACTCTTTCACTGCCGCTGACTGTTCCATGGCCTATTTATGTACTCTTCCCACTCGTTCTTTTCCATAGATCCAGGATACAGCTTTCCCACCCAGCAAACCAGTACTGCTCTTGAGTAAATCTCCTTTACTAGACAGTGTATCCTGCTCATTTTCCTGGAGCTCAGCAAAGCATGTAGTCCTATCTTGGATTCCAGAAGTGTTTCACTTGTATCCAGTGCCACCCAGCAAAGTTAAGTACCTTTGATTGCTAAATCACATTTTTTCCTTCTTTTAGGAGCACATGAATTAAAAAAGAAAATGCTCTTCCTCTCACTGTTACATGCCTTGAAACTGCCATCAGCAAGAGATTTCCAGGCAGTTGTTTCAGTGACCTGTGTTAGCACTGCATGTGTGGGACTCTTCTATTGTGTCTATTCCTCTTGTGGCAGGAAGTGTTTACCTGGTCTATCTGAGCGGAGAAATACACAAAAGGACTCGCAGTGTAGTCATGACTTGTAGTGTAGTCATTTTAATGGCCAGAGGGCTCATTATTCAGTTTTCTGTGCTGCTACAAATTTTGCATAGGTTTGCAGTGCCCTGTACAGTAGCTGTCACCCAGAAAGCAAAAGTTCTCTGCAGAATGTTCCATAAAACTGTAACCTGTTAGTAGAAATACAGCACACATACTTTACGAGTCAACAAGCTTAGAGCAGCTACTTGGGTGTCTGGTGGCAATACCTACAGCTTTAGTAGAATTCAGTATTATTGTAAATGTTAGTAGAATTTAGTACGGTTTAGCATAATCTGCCCCGATAAAAGCACCCTTACTAGCCTGCACAAACAAAGCACCCCCCAATAGCCTTCTAAACCCAATACACCACCCCCTTTGTAGGTCAGAAATCAAAGGAGTGGGCAATACAGACATGCAGTTTCCTAACTTCTCTGTAGCCAGCTTGGTCGATATGGGCATCTTGAGACAATGTAGCAATTGTCTTAGGTTTACTGACAACCACTTAATCCTTAAAGAATCAGACTCAGTATGCGAGAGGTGTACTTAAACAAAACACAATGACACTGGAAGCTAAACTCTTGCATACAAGTCCTCATCAGGTTGTCGTAATCACAGACCCAACACACACGACTAATGTACGCTGAGGCACTTAAAAGCAATCTTCCTAAACAGCAAAGATCACATAAAACCACCCACTGTCAAAGCTATGCCTTAGCAAGCCCAAAAGTACAAAAAACACTTAACACAACACATCATCACTGTCAGTGGAGCCCCAAACACTAAGTCCCTAAGATGAGCAAAAATTTCCCAGGAATCTTACCATAGGGGATGCCAATGCAAGATGCCCCTCTAACCAGGCTGAATAACAAGATAACCGTTACTTATCTGTAGCCAGGATTTGCCAAATGTGTGCACTCAAGTCATTATGCCACAGGTACTAGTATCATAGTCCATGTAGGTGTTAATGACCTGAGATGTTATCTTCCTGGACTACATGAACACAGACATTATGGAGCTTTCAGACTATGTGTCTAAGGCTGGTAGGAGCCTATCACTGACCTGCATATTACATCACAGAGGATGATGCCATAATATGAGCACAGAATAATTGATTTCAACAACTACCTGTTTTCTGATGTCATTCTAAGGGGATCTGTGCAGTTACTGACTCTGGTTTAAAGCAGCAGAGATTATCCCGGCAGTGCAAGGTTTAAGGCTTTCGACACTTTTCGACCACCAGCTGCACAGACAATGGTTAAAGGTGAAGGTGTCTCAATATACATCAATAACAAGCATACCTCTAGGGTAATCAAACAGGATGACGCTGGAGTTCCTCCACAAAGATCACCATAGACAAAATCCTGTACCATATCCTAGCCAGCTACAGGTCACCCCCCCATGTACCAAAAAGCTCAAAAATGCATACTTGGACCTACTGGACCCACTTAACATCCAACCTAACACTCTACTCTTGGCAGACTAATTACCCCTGTATAGACTGGGAATTCTACATGGCCTCAAAATCTATAGTCAGAGATTCATGGACTTTGTAAATACAAAACACCTTTGACCAAACAGTGAATATGCCCAACAGAGGCTCCAACGTACTGGACCTCATGCTCACAAATATGGAATAATCCCACCACTCCCATGCCTCCCAATGTCTTCCCCTCCCTGTAAGATCCAAACATAAATCTCATTCCAAATCAAGATCTCCACAATCAGATTAAAACTAGCAACAATTATAAACTATTGCAAGGAAGTTACCCGTTACTAAGTGATGTTACTAAGAGTAAAAATTCAGTGCCCCTCCAAACCCCAAGAACACACCAGCCTATGCAGAGTTGCTCAGAAACTCAACATGTCAACGGGTGCATAAATGCTGCTGGACCTACTACAAGTAAGCCTAGAATCAAACTGCCCTGGTAGCATCCCAAATTAAACTGGATATACAACAAAAGGAAAAAATTATGGCAAAAATCAAGAAGTGTAATTTTAATAAAGATAAAAACTCTCTCATAGTAAATTAGCAAATAAGACAAATAATTAGGTCAAGCAAAGCCAACTTTCAGGTTAAGATTTTGGTAAAATAAAAATCGCAAAATTTGTAATCCGCACCAAACACTCCTCCCACTACTGCGCATCACTCCAACGTTTAAACTGGCTAGAACTTCGCCAACATCTAATATGCCTACAACTAACCACAGCTCATATTCTTAACTCTATAAGCCTTCTAGCTGTCCTGCTCTCTCCTCTCTGTTCACCATGCATCAGCCAAATAGACCTCTGCGATCAGTCAATTAGATGCTCCTTTATGTAGCAAAACCTAGCCTTTCTGCCAGTCAACTGCATTACCCATATGTTGTAGCAAAACTATGGAATGCTCTCCCTCCATCAATTAGGTCTACTAGGAATCCTGAATGCTTTAAGACTTTGCTGAAACAACACCTGTTCTCCCACTGGCTATGTACATGTACCAGCACCGACTATAAAAAACCCAATATTCCTAGCCTTCCTACTTTTCCTCCCCATCTCACTTATGGCTCAGACTCCTCATATACACATTCAGTGCTTCCAGCTTACCAAGTCAAACATGTGCCACCTAGCCACATATAATCTACTATATCAATTACCTACTATATCTTCTATTCAATCTTGATGCCTATATAGCAAAACCTCTAAGGCTATACCTCACTCTCAGAATCTTTAATCTGCTGCTCTCTATCTTTCCCTCTCTACTGCAGAACTGCAACACTGTATTGTTCACACATTCACTATTATCCCACACCATCAATTGGATTGTTGTTTAGCTTGCATACTTAACATCTAACATCTGTATAATTAGTATTATCTATTTTACTGCATCACCTATTCTGTAATGTAGTGTTTTGTACCATCGCTGCTTGATTTCTGTATTTTGATTCTGTAGCTTTATCATGTTTGTTTTTGGAGCTTTTTGCCCCGGGCCTCTACTGAAAACGGGCTCATCCTGGCCCAGTACACCTCCCATTAAACAAATGCAAATAAATAAAATATCCCCCAGGTGAAAGACAATGATAAGTCCTTCTACAGCCACATCAGAAACCTTAATGGCAGCACACAGCAAAGTGTTGAACTTGTGGTGAATAATGCCACACTCACCAAACCTGGCAATATAGTGAGAACCTGACAGCGGGCAAATTCAGTTCCAACTTTTCTCTCCTCTCACCCCCAACCATCCCCCCATAATACCCTCAAAACATAACCCCTCCAACTATAACTAGGGACCCCAATAATGTCCCAGGATGCCTCCTGAATACTCTAAAATAGGACTTCTCCGGACCCTTGAGTTGTTGTTTAACCATATTCTTAAAACAGTCTTTGTGCCATATGAAAACATGACTGCTACTGTCATCCCCCTTCATAAGGGACGACCTTCAACAGATCCTGGAAACTACAGGCCTATTAGTCTGGCTAGTCTTATTTGCAAAGCCATGGAAAGAATCAAGGAAATTATCAGTGAGGACACAGGAGATGTCCAGACGACACTGGATCCATCCCAGTTTAGCTTTGTCAAAGGAAGGTCATGCTTACTAAATCTAGTGGACTTCTTTGAAGAGGGCACTAAGGCAATGGATAAGGAGAAAGCTGTGCATAATGCCTACCTAGAGCTGGCTAAGGCATTTGATACAATACTCTACTTGGGTATTGTCAACACACTTACAGAAATAGGCATAACCCCCTAGATAACATGCTGGATAGCTAGCTGGTTCACTGATGTGATCTAGGAGGTTATAATCTGTGATGACACCTCCACAAAGAGGCCAGTCACCAGTGGAGTCCCACAGGGCTCTGTGCTATGCCCACTCCTCTTTGTCATCTACTTCTTGATGGCAAAGTCAATGTCAAAGGCCTCTGGCTAACCAAGTTCGCAGATCACTGCAAACTGGGAGCAGTCACTGGCCAAGATGAGAACACCCTTCAGGAAGGTCTAATACAGACACAGGCATGGTGCCAAAGCCATGGCTTAAAACTCAATATCAAGAAATGCATTACAGTACCTTTTGAGAACTTTGCCACCCTGGGTAACTGTACCATCAGTAAAACACCCTTAAAAGTTGATGTGCTAGTCATTGATCTGGGATCTCATGTAGATAGTAAGATAGCTTTCCACCAACATGTGTCCAAGGTAGTGAGAAAATCCTATGTTGCTCAACTTCTAATAAAGGGCATGGCATCTAGGTCCAGGTAGGTCATCATACCACTGTACTTGTCCCTCATCAGGCCCAACATAAAATATAATGCCCACTTCGGTATGTACCTGACCAAACACATGCAGTAACCAGAACGTCCACAAAAGTTCCTTACCAAAAAAAAATACAGGGAGTAAACACAGTGTCCTATGCTGATCACCTCAAAGCCCTGCCTCTTTACTTGGTATCATACAGAATTCTGAGAGGTTATCTTTGCTTGGCATACAAGGCATCCCTGGACCCTGTTTTAATTAATCTTTTGCACATCCACAACAGGGACTGAACTACTACACTTAAAATGCTTGCAACCTAAATAGGACATGTTGGAGAGACATATGTTTCTTAGAGAATTCCCATTCTCTGTAACAGTCTCCCCATCATGTGAAACAGAGTTCCTCCCTATCCCTATTTAAGTACAACTTGAACCAATGGACTGGAAATTGGAATTGAAATTGAAATTGGAAATTCACCCTTTGTCTGGCTCCTATATCTCCAATGGACAAAGGCAGTCAGTAAATCACCCCTATAAATCAAATTTTTAGGTCACATAGCTAGGCTTTTACAGGCCCTACTGGTTATTAGCCTACTACATTGTACATCTATGACTCTATGAAGATCTGATTTAACGTCAGCAAAATTTAACACTACAACAGGCTTACTGAATCCTTTGGGAATTTCACTTCATCATACTCCAGATGAAACCATGTATACTAACAACAGCTCAATACAATACATAGCAAGCTTTACATTGCTAAGCAGAACTAGTGCCTTTCTTACATTATAACTAGTACATGGGATTAATACTGTGGAGACTGTCACTGCAAACTTCCATATTAAAAAGAAAAAGAACTATAAAACAATTATATAAAAGCAGGCAGACAGCAATTCAATTATTCAAACAAAGAGAATACACTTCTCCATTTATGCCTTTTCCAAGGCACACTTAACAATCCTGCAAATTTCATGAAAATGACACATTGGTAATGTTTGAGCAAATCTACTTTATGTTTACTAAGCATCAGACTTAAAACTGATGACATTCAATTTAATAGAGAGAAATGAAAGCCTGGTGTGTACTGTGATGTGGTTTTGGAGTTATTAATGTCAGAGTTACTTTAATATAATCATAACTTCTTCATATAGATATTTGAAAGCTCAAATAAATCTGAGTGTCTATCTATAAGCAAACTGGCAATCTTAAACTGCCACAGTGTTTGTGTATGTATGTATGTATGTATGTATGTGCATGTCTCTAATATCTTGTTACAGATGGATTCCTTCTCTGCTTTATGCCAGTTAAGAGTTAGAATGAACCGTCTTCCTGGGATCCCAAATGGGAACTGTATGCACTGTATCCATTTTATTCCCTTCTGATGTTTGTTTGTTTACAAAGCAATTGATCAATAGATGATGGTCTACGCTTTTAGGAAATTTATCATACGGTCACTACAGCATAAAGTGTTACAACTTTGCAAATACTCCAATACTACAGCATAAAAAAGTGTTACAACTTTGTAAATACTCCACTTCCTTGTTTTTTGATGATAAACTCTAGTTCTTAAACAAGAGTGACTATAAATTCTAAACACGCTCTGAACTGGAACACAAGCAGTGATATCAAACTATTTTTAATGAAAATGACAATGAATGTTCAACTGATTGACTCGTGTACTATATCTTAACAATACAGACAAAAAAGTAAAATTTGTAACATTTCATGCAGCTTTTAAACTCATACTGCCAAGCACTATAAAAAGATTGTGGAAACAGTAAAGTGCCTAAAAGGCAAGGAAGTAAATAAAAGCAGGGGTTTCACATTGAAAAGGTTGGAAATTGTCAGTGCACCCTGAAACAATGAATATGTAGTTAGGTATCCTTTATATCCAGGATGACTAAGACAGCACCCTTCATGACAATGGGGGGGGGGTACAGGGACAGAATCAACAATTTAACTTGAGCAGGCTTGTTATAGAATGACAAATCTAGTAAGGATTTCCTTATGTAATAAAGCCCCTGAAATAGTACACCCTTACATTTTTCTGACTGGGATACATCATCTATGCTCCATATTTTAATACTTTGCCCAGTACAGACTGCTTACCAATAACTCATGTTTGAATATGAGGAAAATACCTATGACTGGGATTCTACTTTGTTTATTTATTTAAAATTTCGATACTTGCGTATTATCACAACCAGATTTTCGTGGTTGCAATATTACAGGTATGCTGCCTTTTTGGAACCGACTGCCTTCGATATGGAGGTATCCTGGCATGGCCAATGTTTAAAATAATTCCTTTAGTATCCTGGAACTGGGGGAAGAAACAGTTGTTTGAATGGAATATCTTACCCTACTCTTCTAACTTTTTAAACACTTCCTGAGAAGGTGGGCCAAACAGACCATTCTTTTGAGGGGTAATTCAAGAGCTGTTGTTTTACATAACTATAAGTTTCAATATACTAAACCATATACCTTCTGATGGTTGTAAATGAAACAGCTGCTGCGACATTGGCATCTACCACATCATAGCTACATTTAATAACATGCTCACCAATCCAGGCTGCTGTGTGGGTAGGCCTTGTAATCCTATGCCTCACATCCTCAGCAGGTCTTATGGCATCTCCTCCACCTGCAGCAACATACCTCCTTGGCATGGAATCTAAAGTCTGGCAATTTTGGAGAAGCACCGACTTTCTTTCCAAATCTTAACAAGAGTAATGATGTTTCAAACATCTTAAGCCAAATCAACTCCATACAGACCATCTTTTTCTCAGAAGACCTGCAAATGTCACCCTGCCAAGGATTGCCTGTGTGTTCAGTAGAGTTCCTCTGCTCCTGGATTTACAAACACAAAAAAAAAAAAAAAAAAGCTAAGTAAATGAGTGTGTTACAACACACCTATAAACGTTTATAATGCTGTTTCACTACACTCGATTTCCCCACAGGAAACACCATCAGCTGTGGACCTTGAAGAAATGGAGTCTTCTTCATTTGCACTTTAACCATGTGGTACTATAATTGATCCAAATAGACAAGGTCTTCCTCTCTAATCTAATCTCAAAATATACATTCAAATTCAATGGAAGGCTTCCTTTTCCATTCAATGGAAGGCTTCCTTTTCCTCTTATGCTGTGTACATGATGTAGGACAGGTGGGAGTAACAGCCATAGCCAGGGCTGTTCTAGTTGTCAGATACTCCTCAGAGAACTTCCTGCAAACAAATGCAAGTATGCATGGACATCCTCCATGTCAACAATTTGGGGAAAGAAACAAGTGACCAATCTTCAGGTGATACGTTCAACACAGTAACAAAAGAGATAAAGGGAAAGAATGCAGCACAGCCATCAGGTTGAAAATCCAAAGTAGGAGGAGGGATTGCTTCCAATACCTGTAAACTACTGCAGGATGCATGTGAAATGGAAGAGATTGTAGCCTCATCTGGAAACACCTAAGAATGAGCGACCAGCTGTGGAGCCATTGCACAGTTTTTAAGCAATAACCACCCCCCCCCCCCCATTCTCTGCAGCTTATAGGATTTCCCTTGGGACTTTTTCCATGAGAAAGCACAAGTCCTTAATTAGCCCAAAAATCAGACGGGATACCACTACTAAGGTGAACATAAACCCATGACTTGAAAGAGCCCCCAAATTTTTAGTTCTTCTAAGCAGATTTTTCTTATTAAAAACCATGATTTTCTCCCAGACAAAATAAGCGCTGCAGATAGTAAACCTTAAAGGGAATTCATCTCCCAAATCACAAACTGCAAAAAGGAAAAACAAACATGGTATGCTATATCCAAGGAAAATAAAATTAGAACAGAACAAGATTTCTTGTAAAGTCTACAATGCTTATTATTATCCCATGGCAGACCACTATTAGTGCTCTATATAGTATACTACATATTGCATGCCAGTCATTATACACTTTAGAACAGAACAGGATTCCTTGTCATTTGCTTTTACGTGAATGCAACTGCATTCATTTGGTGATTAGTCAGACTGATTTATCATGCTGTATTAGTATGTTGAAATCTGCTATAGACTACAGAAAACACCTAACTACAGACAGTCAAACTATAAATCCCAGCAGAAATTACATCCTTAGAATTCTAGGTCACATGACATGACATTAGGCAGTAATCGGACTGCTGTTCAGTCAAATATGAAAAAAAAGTTTAAATACTTCATATGCATAGCTCCACTAAACTAAAATAAAATCTATTTATTTTATACCCAGAAAGCCTATTTTATCTAATGAGATCTTAAGTCCATCAAAAGAATCAGTAACAAAAATCTATGCACATAATCTTTAAGATGGGATGACAGTAGAAGTACAGAAGAGGCTGAAGCAGCAAGAACAGAAGCGGAATTGCTGAATTCAGAGAGTATGAGAAGGAGAAACAGCAAGAGGAGGACAAGGTCATGATTTGGAAGAAATGTTCACAAATCACTACATAGAATGAGCACTGGGAGTGTAAACTACATCCAAGATGCCAAGCTCAGTCACAGCTTATCTCCACTTTAGATGCAATGATAGAATTCTGAGATTTTTATTACAGTTTTTCAGGATTAAAATCCCCTACACAAAAGGAAAGCAATGCATGTCTGATGCAGAGAGTACTACTTTTGCTAGTAAAGTGCGAGACCTTTAAGGCCATCCCTGAAGCCTGAGTGCAAAAGATCAGGGAAAGAAGGGAAGGGCAGAAGACACAGAGTGACATAGGAAACAGAACATGGTTTGTAACAGATAAGCTGGGAAGCAAACCACAACCTATGAACAAAGACTTAACTAAAATGCAGAGGTACCAGAAAAGTGCCCAAGGACTTCAGGGCTTACCAACAGGCCAAGACGGTGTGTATTACAAAGCTAGTCAGGTACAGAAGAGGATAATGTCTGCATCCAGTACAGCAACAGTCCACAAGGAAAGTCACAAAGGGATAACACAGGCCTAAGAAAGACTGTAAAGGGCAATGCAAGTACCACACCATCATTCAGTTGTTGAGGTAGAAGTGAATGATCTCAAAACAAATGCTCAGTCTTTGGCAGAAATAAAACATTCCCTGTGTAAGCAAAAGGACATGCATCACATTTGTCAACTATCACTGTACAAGGACACAAAGCTTAGTGGAGAAGGGGATACGAGTGACACTTTTAGTGATAAGCTATCCAGATAACTATACAGGCATCTACTTTCCACTTTAAAGGGAACAAACTACCAAGGATAAGGACAGAGCATCAGGCATTACATGTGTTAAGTCTGCAGCTGTAAGAGAAGATCACCAGGATGTGTACCTTACAGTGGGAAACTTTAGACTCGATTTCAAATTCCAATGGCAAAAATTTTCCTAAACACTAAGATGGTCAGGAGATGCAAGTATCAATGTTTGTCAACATCATAGTAGATATTTTAACAGGAAATGTATGTGTGATTACAAGGACTCCGCACTTAAACTCAATTACACACTACCAGGTGTGGAGAGACCATCAGAAAGAGACTAGCAGTCCTTAGGGAAATATCACAGACTTTACAGAAAGCTGGTACTACTACAACTTCAGGGACTAATATGCATAGCAACCAAGAGGCTGTAAGTCATCCGTATCAAAAAGCAATGTGCTGCCCTCTTAAGTGGAGCACAGCAGCATCAGTGGGAAAGACACTTAGGCAGGCACAGCACCTACATCCAAAATCTGACATTTTGGAAGTAAAAAAAGTCAAAAGGTGCTCAGGCAGTGGTATGTTGTGAATAGAATGACTTCCTAAAAATGATCTCAAAAAGAAATGCTCTAGTTATTATGAAACTGATTGACATTTCCCAAGGGTTTATTGTATGACAGTTCTAACACTGGTCAGATATTCATTTTCTAGGCATAAAGTTCATACAAGAAAATACAACTTATGCCAGTACCATGAGCCAGCATGGGGGAAGGGGACAGTGAGGCAGCTTTGCCAAATAACTTGTATTTGTGAGGAGAGAGTGGAGCACATGCAAGGGCACTCATTTTGATTGTGTAATTAACAAACAAAAAGAACGCCTTGGACCACGGTCTTCTCCTCTATAGTGTCAACACCAAAATCACAGAGCGCCAGTGAAATTAACGCTTTTATTCACCAAGAAAAAATAAATACATGCGTTTTCATCCTACATACAGGACTTCATCAGACAACCATTTTTGACTCAAAAAGCCATTTAAATAATCTCTAAGTCACCTGTTTAATTGTTAATCCAATGAAATACATCTCCTTCAGTTTAAACTAACAAATCTCCCTTTACATCTCATAAATATTAATGCCTACTCTCTGAAAGTGTCTTGTGCTAAACTTGATCATTCCACATCATTTATTTATATAAATAATTTGAATTAAAATACATATAATAAACATTCATAAATAATTTACTAATAAATTATTATAAAACATCTCATTAAAAATATCTTAAATAAATTAGTTTAAAAACTCAGGTATGTGAAGACTATGTATTTGTTTCCTGTGTGTGTGTATCAATAAAGATTTCCTTAAACCTATGTTTCGTGTATATTCTACCCCCATCTGGTGTTCATTTTACAAAATTACATGTTTGAGTTTTTCAAATGTTATTCGCCTTTAATTTCAACAGAGAAGAAATTGATATAAAGTCATTCATTCCTGGTTTATTTCCTGCATCGAGGTTGACCTATTATTTATGAATGTTTATTATATGTATTTTAATTCTGCACCTTCACTCTGTTCTTCTAACTTCTTTCTTCTTTCTTCTACTACTTCTTTCTTCAGTTCTCTGTTCTTCTGACAAAATATAGGCCACCCAAAAAAATAAATAAATAAAAAAAATCCAATGGCAAATTAAAATGATAAATAAATCCAGGTTCGGTAAATCCTTCCCATGTGACTGACTCAGTCACGAATCAATCCATAACTGACTTACTGTTTGATTGTCGCTCTTTTCCCAGCACATAAAGCCGGGAAGAGAGCGACAACCAATCAGCAGCATTTAGCCCAGCAACTTAGCAAGCACGTAATGACGTGCCTGCGGACGTCGCAGTCCGAGCCCCTTCTAATTCTATGCGGTTTGGAACCGCATAGACTTCTGGGCATCACAATGATGCCTTCATTACCCCTACAGGCTGCAATCAAAACAAACAAAAAAAAAAAGATGTTTAAAACCGCCGCAGCCCGAGGCGGTTAAAGTGCGCACTGCGCATGCGCATACTTCCGAGTCGCGTACTCGGAAGTTTGTTTATTAAAAAAAATAAGGTATTAGGTAATTTTTTTTTTTTTAAAACATTTCTTAAAGTTCTTGACACTTTATTCTTTTTAGTTGAGGGGGCTGCAGACCGGCAATCCAATGCCACGAGCCGCCCGTGCCTTACCTTATTATAACACCCAGGGCTATCACTGGTCAGACAGCATCTGGTTTGGGCACTGGGCAGCATTGCTAGTTAGGCTAGCTGCAGATTACATCAAGTAAGCATCCTTCCCTTGTCCAGTTACAAACACCCTCCACTTCTGTCCGTTGCAATTACACATTAGGACCTGCAACCATGGATGTGCACTTTCCTGCTAGCTCTGTATCCAGTTAGGTGGACATGGGCAACCTGAGGCAATGTAGCAATTGCCTTATGTACACTGACAACCACTTAATTATTGAACTGACAAATACAGTATGTGAGAGATGTAGTTACACATTGACACTAGAGGCTACAGTCCCACATATTGGCACAAGAAGCAACAAACAGTTTGTCAGTGACTCACATGCACATCACTCACCAGAACCACAAAAGCCCACATATGCAGAGATGTTCATATGCAACTTACTCAAGACTCAGAGGCCTCTCGGGTGCAGTCCTCAAACTCTACATGCACACAAACAAGACCATTTCCATCACAACAAAAAGTCACATGTCATTATGTCTTAACTACCAAGCCCATATGGAGAAACACTCCACAACCCCAATATTCTGGTCACAGACTCCTTTGCAAGACACACTGATGTCTTTCTTACCAAGCTGGATAAACAGAAGGTTACAGTTGTAGTTGCCTGTCAGGGCCCAGGATCCGCCAGCCCATGCAAGCACTCAGGTCACTTAACCCCCCAAGTGCCAGTATGACTATATGAAGAGAGACATGATTGGGTTCTAAGAACGTGTGTCACAGGCAGGTAGGAGCTTAGCATTGAGCAGCATTCTACCATCTCCAAGGATGATGCCACAATACCAGCAGAAAATAACGGACTTTTACAATTGGCTTAGCTACTTGTGTCATTCTATAGAGGTCCATACTTGTCAGCCCGGGAGGACATGGTTGACAGGTCATGCTACTTTGCCAGTGATGGACTTCACCTGTCACTTCTTGTTTTTTGGATATTTGCCAAAACATTACCCACCCCTTTAGTGCCTTTTTATGCACTGCCAAAGCGGCAAACCTTCCAACATAACAAAAGCTACTCAGAACAAGCTAAAGGTACTATTGCTCAGTGCTAGGAGTCTCAACAAGCAAATGCTCTCCTCATTCTGGAGAATGCTGATATCTGTGCAGTCACCAAAATATGGTTCTAAGCCACAGAAAGCACTCCAGTTGTGCATGGTTATAATGCCCTTCATACGTACCGAACACCCACCAAACATGAAAGAGCAAAAGGCAGAGATGGATCTACCTACATAAAGGATAAGCACACCTTAAGGCTAGCCAAACAACATGACATGCTTGAGCTACTCCATGTCCAACATAACCATAGGAAAAATCCATTACCAAATTCTTACTAGCTGCAAGTCCCCCACCATGAACCAAGAAACCCATACATCATACCTGAAGTTCCACCAAAACAAATAAGCCAAGGTCAGCCATGGACAATTAAAACTTCCCAAAACCACAAATCCACATGGAACTGTTGAAAACTCTTAAGACTTTATTATAAAATAACAAAAAATGAGAGCTTTCATCTTACAAGCTGTAAAACTTCTTTAGATAAAACTTCTTTCAAAACACCCGCTTAAATACCCAAGTAGATCACATGACCCAAAAGGTTTTCTTTCATCAGTTTAAAGACCCAGCACAGCACTTGTTTAAATAAAACTTAAAATTAAAATCCACATCAGTAAATACATAATTTTACATACATTCCCTTCCACCATTATCTTTGTAGAGATCTTAGTTTTAATATTGGGGCAATAGACAAATTTTCATTAAGTCCTGGTCAGTTAAATGCATTAAAATATAAATTGCCAAAATAGTTCTCACATTTCTACATATACCGGCCATGGACCTCCTATGTCATTAATTTCTACTTTTTCCAAAATTAAAAATTTAAATTGATGGTTAGAGTACTCTGTAACATGCTTAAATTATGCATTTGTTGTTTTTCCTTTTTTAATATTATAAATGTGTTAATATATACAGTGGACTTAATGAAAATAGAAAGGCTTTCTATTCACATTAAGCAAAGCCCCTCCCTGGCCCTTCAACCATAATTTGGATCAATAGATGGGGAAATCACAAACTCACACCTGTGGTAGTGTCTAAGCCCCTTACGGACAGGGGAAATCTGTAAGGCACAGGCACAAACCCATGCCATCCTCTTGCCCCTACGGGCCATATATTGGCTAAAATTGGGTTATATCATATAGGCTTGTAAGATTTCTTAAGCCGTTAGCCTAGTAATCTCCTACAAACCTATGAGGTTGTGTCACCCATACATGCAAGTGTCATGCAATCTCTAAAACTCATTGTATGGCTGAACCTCGAGACAGTTACACACATACAGTAAGGGGTTACAGCCTTAAAACCAAGGCCCTGGCCTCAGACGAGCGACAGTACCACCCTCTGTTGGAGGAATGAATAGGCTAACAGACACTGATGAGATGGAAGAATGATGGTCAATGTGGCCAACAAACAACTTATATAATTTTATTGGTCAGAAATGAAAAAGGATAAGCAGGGTCAACAAAAAGGAAGACAAAACTAGGACCAATTTAATGCCTCTGCCCATTCACCAAGGAACCACTCTGGACAGCAGAAAAAAAAAGCAGGGCCTTCAGTACTAACCAGTCAGCAAAAGTGAAAAAAAAATGGTAGTAATGTAATGTATACATACCCTGAAAATTATAAACTATCCTCCACTAAACCACAGTAAATTCTTCAATGCTTTTCCTGGAGGTTATCAGCAGGGTGGGATTTCACTGATGAGTTTTACAAAACCAGGCGGTATATCACATGCTGAAGCACTCTGTGTAAAGCCATATGTAGTAATAAGATCAAGAACCATGCCATAGCATCCAGAAACAAATGAACAAATGCACAAACTTATTTCAACCCTCAAAACCATGCTCAGGCCATCTGTTGATTAGAAGCAGTGTAACTGGGGCAAGTTTTTTTTTTTTGTTACTGCATGACCAGGTAGGACTACTTGTTCATGACAAGTGGAAGGACAAAAAGTGCACTCTTGCGGGGGAAATCTGTGGTCAAATGAATATCCTAAATTTAAGAATAAGGTTTAGGTAGACTGCTCTTAAGGCTGGCACAAGGCACATTTCATTTGGAAAAGTACAGTTGTGCACACTTACCATAAATGTAGATGTTCAAGTGTATTCACTGTTGCAGTCATTACATTTGGGTAATCCTGCTGGCAGGTTGCCCTCAGCCGGCCTGAATTCCAAAGTCTTGGGTCCTGCGTCGGCTGCTGTCGCCCCCTCCCTGACGTCAGGTTGTCAGGGGTACAAAAGAAGCAGCCAACAGCATTTTCTTCAGTTTTTCTTGCCCCAGATGTCAGGTGCCCCCAAAAAGGGGTAGCCAAACTTATATATATTTCAGAAATACACCAATAGAAATTTTACCTTCATCTGTAAGCAAATACATCACAAAGGTAGTATAAATCAGAGAAGGAAAGATCAGATCTAAAAGAAATAAGGGGGAAGGCGGGTGGGTAACCTGGACTGCAACAGTGAATACACTTGAACATCTACATTTATGGTTAAGTGTACACAACTGTACTATGTTCTTCATGTTTCACTGTTGCAGTCATTACATTTGGGTAGAGTCCCAAAGCTATGGTTGGAAGGCTGGAACTAGACAGCAGCAGGAACGGCTATGGGGCCCCTGCAGAACTGCACTGGCAAAGCCTGCCCTGGATTTAGAGTAGAGTGGCAGATGGTAATGCTTTGTAAAGGTGTGCACTGAACTCCAAGTAGCCGCCTCTAAAATGTCAGTGGTTGGTACTCCCCTGAGAAAGGCTGCTGAGGTGGCTGCAGCTCTGGTGGAATGAGGGCTAATGCCCTTAGGCACTGGCTTGCCATGGTGTAAGTAGCAGAAATGAATGCAGTTGTCTAACCACTTAGAAATAGTCTGCTTTGAGATATGCTTTCCTTGTGATCCTGCAGCATATGCCACTAGTAATTGCTCTGCCTTCCTGAAAGTTTTGGTTCTGTCGAAGTAGAATCTAAGCTGTCTGTGTATGTCCAAAGAATGCAGAATTCTCTCCCCCTTGTTCTGTGGATTTGGGTAAAAGGTTGGCAGATGGATGGCTTGGTTAAGAGCCACACTGGAAACTACTTTAGGCATAAATGTTGGGTTTAACCTGAGGGAGACCCTGTCTGGATGAAAAATTATGAAAGGTTCCACGGCCATGAGCGCCTGTAGCTCTGAAACTCGTCTTGAAGTAGTAATTGCTAACAGCAGAGCTGTTTTCCAAGATAAAAACTTCATATCAGCAGTAGCAGCTGGCTCAAAAGGAGGCAGGGTGAGCTTTTCCAAGACACAGTTGAGGTCCCATGCAGGTACTGGTAATCTCCTTGGGGGGCCTTAAATTTTTGGCTCCTCTGAGGTACTGCCTTAATAAAGGGTGAGAAAAAAGTGGTGGCTCTGTATTGTAATGAGCCAAAATGGCCGAGGCATCAATTTTAATTGATGAAAAAGATAGGCCTTTGTCCAGCATCTCAGTTAAGTATTGCAAAATCTGAGGAATGTTTCGTACCGCTGTATCAGTTCCTTGTGCCTGGTTCCAGGCACAGAATCTCTTCCATTTTCCAGCATAAGACTTTCTAGTACTAGGCCTTCTGGCTTCTAGAATGACATCCATCACAGCTTTACTGAGAGGTGTTTTTTTGTATGACTACATTATCCGCCATGCTGCCAAGTTTAATGTCCTGAGTTGGCTGTGCATGATCTGATTGTTTTGCTGGGACAGTAGTCGAGGTATTTGAGGTAAGGTCCAAGCTGGGTATAGAGATAAGTTTCTTAGTACTGGATACCAGTACTGGCGTGGTCAGTCTGGGGCAATCAGTATCATCTTTGGCTTCTTCTGTCTGACCTTTAGTAGCACCTTGGGGAGGAGAGGCAGTGAAGGAAAGGCATATACTGATAGATTTTTCCAGATGAAAGATAAGGCATCCACTTTCCATGCTTGTCTGTGATAAGTCCTTGTGCAGAATCTTTTTAGTTGGTAATTGAGAGGGGAGGCAAATAGGTCTATGTCCGGACATCCCCATTTCCTTGTTATCATGCTGAAGACTTGTGGATCCAGCTTCCACTTGTGGAGATCCATGAGGTTTCTGCTTAGTTCATCTGCCAGAGTATTTTCCTTTCCTGGCAGGAATTGTGCCTGCAGATGTACTTGGTAAGTCAAAGCTGTGTCTCACAAGGTCATGGCTAGTCTGTAAAGGGGGTAAGAATGCGTCCCCCCCCGCTTGTTTATATACCACATGACCGTGGTGTTGTCTATCTTTATCAGTAGTTGTTCCGGATGAAGTAGGTCCTTGAAGGCTGTCAGGGCATTCTGAACAGCTAACATCTCTTTTTGATTGATATGTAGTGTATTTGGTTTGAGGACCATGTGTCCTGAATGCATCTTCCTGCCATGTGGGCTCCCCAGGCATAGTCTGACGCATCCGTTGTTAGTGTCTGTCTGGCTGGAGGTAATGTGAGTGGCTGTCCCTTGTTCTGGTGACAAGCCTTTGCCCACCATCGAAACTCCTGTTGCAGGCAGGGAATGAGAGTAATGACTGTTTCCAGGCTTTGGCAATGTTGAGTCCAAACACTTTTTAGGTACCATTGAAGTTTCCTCATATGCAGTCTTGCATATGGAATTAGGATGCAGGATGCCATGAAGCCCAAAGCCTGCAGAATTTTTCTTGCAGATAACTGGGCCTTTGTTGCCAACATTTTGTGTTTGTCTGGTGTGAGATAAGCCATCTGGGCAGTTGTCTTCAAGCTTGCACCCAGGAATGTTATCTCTTGTGAGGATACTAGTTTTGATTTATTTTTGTTGACTGTGTACCCTAGGCATGTTAGAAGTTTTTTGACAAATGCCAGATGTTGAAGAAGAATGTCCTTGTTCTCTGCTTGAATGAGACAGTCGTCCAAGTAAGGATATATTTGTATTGCTCTTTGTCTGCAGAATGCAATTACTGGTGCCAGGCACTTTGTAAAGACCCTGGGTCTAGTAGATAAGCCGAAGGGCAGTGCAGAGAATTGGAAATGCATTGAACCAGCCTTGAATCTTGGGTATCTTCTGCATGATTGTCTGATTGGAACATGCAGGTATGCCTCTTTTAGGTCTAAAGTCACAAGCCAAGCATTCTTGCCCAGCATGGGCAGAAGCTGCTGCAAAGTCAACATTTTGAATTTGGGAATATCCGGAAAGTGTTCAAAATAGATAGGTCCAGTATTGGCCTCCAGGCCTTGTCCTTTCTGGGTACCAAGAACAGTCGAGTAAAATCCTTGTCCTTTCTCTGGTACTTGTTGAATGGCCCCCATGTCCATGAGGGACGAGACTTTGTGCCTCTGCCCATTGACTTTTTGGCAGATCTGGCCAGCCGTTTGCCTTTGGCAGAGTATGGAAATGGAACTTGTAGCCTTGTGACACTATGTTTAGAACCCACTTGTCCTGGGTTATGATGTGCCAATTTTGAGCAAAAAGTGCTAATTTTCCCCCTAAGGGTGCTGCCAGAAGATAAGTGCTTGGTGCAGGCAGAGGGAAGTCACTGGGACTGTTTTCTGTATGTTTGTGATCTATCTTCTCCAGTTTTAGAGGTAGAAGCACACTATTGCTTGGGCCTATTAAAGACCTTGCGCCTGGGATCTGCCCCTAGGGCATCTGGATCTGCCCCTTTGAGGTCTGTCTGAGACAGGAAAGGACCAATTTTTTGTAGGCCAGTGTCTACTAAACCTAGGTGGCTGTACCTGCAAAAAATCTTTTGACAGTTTGCATAGATTTAGCTTTGTCCTCCATTTTCTTTAACACCTCTTCTGCCTTAACACCAAACAAAGTATCATGCTGTAAAGGTGCATCTAGTAATTTAACTTTAACATGATCAGGCAGATTTTGTTCCTTTAACCAAGCATGCCTCCTAATTACAGAACCCATAACTGCGGCCCTGCAGGAGGCCTCCAAAGAATCAAAACTACATTGCAAAGTAAGTTTTCCAACTTGTTTTGCTACATACAATAAATCCTGCATTTCCATGTTTTCTGCACATTCAGAATTTAACATTTTCTGTTTAAGCAATCCCATGACATGTTGCTGATACTTAAGCATATGAAACTGACAGATTTTAAGGCCCTTATAGCCAAAGTTGCAGAGGTGTAAACCTTTTTTCCCCATCTATCCAGTGCCCTTGAATCTCTGTCAGAGGGGGGTTGGTTTTTTTGCAGTGGAAGCCTTAACTCCCTTTGGACCCTGTGAAATAGTTTCTGGGTCAGCAGCAGGGTTTTTAAAAAGAAATTTGTGCGAGTCAGGAACCCTGTAATATCTGTCAGGTTTAACCGGAGCTGGGGGTAAGGAGTCAGGGGTCAGACTAGACTCAGAAAACACATCTACAATGTCCTACACAGGTGGAATAGCTAGAGGCCTGTGCTGAGGTAGTAAAAGAAATTCCCTGAGCCTTTTTTTACATTCTGAAAAATCTTGGCTCACCCAGTGGAAATGCTCCCTCATGGTGTGCAAGGTTTCCCCAAAGGAATAATCCTCAGGAGGAGATGCTGAAGGTATAGATTCTTCAGCATCAGAATCCTCATGGGGGGAAGAGAATATTCCTGATCAGAAGAGGAATCAGAAGAAATAGAAATCTGATCTGAAGATTCATAGTCAGTGTCTTGCCTAGGCCTCTTATCAGGAGGGGGAAGGGAACCTCTGATCAAGGTAATCCAAGTCTTTGGCCATTTTGAGCATCTGTTTTTTGGGCATAGAGGACTGTCCACGTGGCTCTTGAGTTTGTTTCCTTGCTTTAGAAGGTGTTTTAGTCTTTGCCTTTGAAGCTGAAGTCATTTGAATGTAAAAATGTTTAGGTCTGAATACACCCTCAGAAGCCAGTACCTGCTCAGCGGCTCTGGACCCATCTGAGGGATTAGCGTCCGAGGCTCCAATACCTCGAGTATCCAGCAGCATGGCCGACTCCACGTGGGAGTCGGTAGCGGCCTGAGACTCTAAAGTAGCGGGCATCAGGGGCTGCAAAAGCACCTCACTGAGAACCGGCGACTGGCTTAGGAGAAGCTTCGTCATCGGTTTTGGGCCTCGTTTGTTTTTCTCTATCCTTTTCTTTGCGTTTTTTGTAAACTCCAGGAGTCAGAACTCCAGGAGTCAGATGGCTATCCGACATTTCAGGATAATTAAATCGATGTCCAAAAAAGTTTAAAGCAAAATCATACAGTCGCTTAATAGTGCGTTGGTTAAATCTAGCACAAAACCGACAACCAGAAACGTTGTGATCAGGGCCTAGGCAAGGAATACAGTTAAGAATGAAAATCCTTATGAGGTATTTGCTTCCCACAAGAAATACAATTATTAACTTTTTCTGACATCGGACTGGAGCAAGAAAAAAGTTTCCCCAATGGGGTACTTAGCTTTATTGAAGACTTTGGATCTGAAACTCAAATATGAAAATCTCAGGAATCGGCCGACCGGCACTTGCAAACTGCTTCTGCTTTGGGCACCGCACGGCAAGAAAGACTGAAGAAAATGGCGTCGGACGCTTCTTTTATACCCCTGACGACCTGACGTCAAGGAGGGGGCGACAGCAGCTGACGCAGGACCCAAGACTTTGGAATTCAGGCTGGCTAAGGGCAACCTGCCAGCAGGATTACCCAAATGTAATGACTGCAACAGTGAAACACGAAGAACATCGTAAGGAACAAAACATATGGTATCACCACAGGAAGACAGCCCTACTGCCAGTCAGACAGAACTAGCTGCAAATAACCTGTTTCAACACTGTGGCAAAGAAAAGCACAGTCAATCTGCAAAAATGAAGCTGAAATTACAGAATATTTCACAAGAGAGACATTTTAAATCTTAAAATCTGCAGTGGTCTAGAGCAATGAATACACAGTACAGTGAACAGAAAGGGGTACACTGTCTAACCTTCTTGTTGATGCTCATTCAGGCACTCCTGTGGCTGATATAGTGTTTTCAAGCACCTGTCACTCACATTAGTTCAGAAAAACTGAAAAGTACTACAGGAATTCAGAAACATATTCACTGATAAGCCAGAGTAGAGCCAGTTCTAGAAAGCACCATAAAAACAATAAGAAAACAAACAAAACAAAAAAAAAAAAACAAAGGAATCTACAAATGACTCAACAATGAACACTGACAGGTAATTATTACAGCATTCCATTTGCAAATGCCTATCAATTTCAAAGATAAAGTGCCATATATTTATTACTCTAACTGACCAATCCAAAACCAGTTAGTTTATTTTAGATTACCCACCCCACAAAAAAAAAATAATACTAATAATAATAATCTAACCCTAGAGTTAGGAACGTGGAAGACAGAAACGCTTATCCAGATATTTTCATAGGGAATGATATTGTGGTGCATTTCTGCAGAAGGCAGGTTGCAAGAATTACAAAACACTGGCTGTGAAACAAGAATGTCTAGGGTTAAAATGGGCCATTAAGATGCTACTATTTTAAATGCCTGCTATAAATCGGTTTGTGGTCACCTACCACATCCCTTTTAATTGGTAACACCAGATTTGCAGACAAAATAGAAAACTGCTTTGGTGAAATGTAGCAATGTAGTCCTGTACCATGGTAATATGGTACACAAAAAATGTGTACTGGCCAGTGCAGAAGGGCTCCCAAAAACAACAATGCACAGAATACAGGGCTCAACTTCAGTGAGGGAGTGCAAACAGCCAATCTTGCCTGGCAAAGATGTAACACTTAAAATACAAGTGCTCTAAGGCCATGTGTCTATGGTCTTAGAATATATTTTTCCTCTCTTTTTTGGGGGGGGACACAGTAATAACAGATTTGGAAGAAAAGAGGAACTTTGTTAACATTTCTGACTGTTGAAGGAATACCTCTCCTTCTGTGGTGGAATGCAGATCAGTAAAGGAGATCTAAATAGGGGTTGGTTGAGACTCATTAACTGACCTTCCCAGAGAGCAGGATGGCCCCAGGGAGAAATGACTGAGCCCACTCTCCCTTGGCAGATTTTAAGGTGACCTATGCTGGGCATACATATGGTGATCTGAAGGAGATGGGGTTGATGATGTGATTTTTATTTAAAAAATGGGTATCAACAGTGGTGCCACTCAGTAGTGCTAAGGAACTGATTATTCCAAGGTTTTCTTATTCTGAAACATGCTTTAAATAGCAGAATTATCTGAATTTTATTATTTTTTCAGTCTGTGTGGCTAAACGTCATTGTGTACAACAGTCACCTGGCTGTTACGGTGTTAGAATGCATCACTCTAGTACAAGTTGATCGTTTTTTCTGTAGCTCTCCATTTTCTTACTCTTATCTGCAGTTTTCAACTGTTTTTGGTAAGGATGTTAAGAATTCTGAGTGCCAGAAAAATAAAATATACAAATAAATGCACAAGCATACCAAGAGCTACAGCTTCCTCTCTGACAAGTAGTATGGTTTCAGAAATGTATTTAGCATGGGTAAAACTACATATTCATTAATACATAAGGTTTTTATTTTGGCCCAAACTGAGTTAATAACCCCCCCATCTTGGCAATATACATTTATTTCACCAATTTTAAAACCTAATAAAGATCCAACTAGATGTTCTTCATATCGACCCATCTCATTACTTAATGTTGATTATAAAATGTTTATGAGTATTTTTGCTGATAGATTGAAGACAATCATCCCCGGCATTATAGATATAGATCAGACGGGCTTCATTGTAAATAGAAATACTTTTGATAATATAAGAAGAACTTTAACATTAATTGATTTTGCAAATAGGAAAAAGAAAGATTTAACACTTATTAGTCTTGATATAGGTTCAGCATTTGATTCAGTAAGTTGGGACTATCTGTTTACCTTACTGAAATGCACAAACTTCTCTGATGCATTTGTAAATTTAATTGAGCATTTATACAAAGGAACGCTGGCTTATATTAAGGTAGGAACATATGTTTCACAAAAAATACCCATTCTTAAAGGTACAAAGCAAGGATGTCCACTTTCTCCACTATTATTCACTTTAGTAATGGAGCCTTGGGCTAATTTGATTAGAAACCGTACTGACATAGAGGGTTTTGAAATAGACGAAAATACAACATCAAAAATTCAACTTTTTGCAGATGATGTTCTAATTACATCAGCAGGATCTAATTCTTCTATGCAGTCTTTATTTGATAAAATGATGAATTTTAAAAGTATTTCTGGTTTAATATTCAATGAAGAAAAAACTAAAATACTACCTATATATATACACGAAAAAATATTCTCATTAGTGATTTTACTAAATATGTACCCAATTCAGGTCAGATAACTTATTTAGGTATAATACTATCTAAAGATATTAAATCTATTATATATAATAACTAGAATACCTGTTTTCTTAATATACAAAAACGTTCTAATACCTGGAATAATATGTTTTTTACTATGGAGGAGAGACTTACAATTATTAAAATGATAATATTCCCCAAGATTTTATACTTAATACAATCAATAATACTTTCACCTACAAAAATAATTATCAAGAAACTGAATACACTAATGTTAAATTTCTTATGGGCACCTAATAGACCTAGGATTGCATTAAAGAAACATACTAATAGCTGGTCTCAAGGGGGTATTTCTTTTCCAGACTTTAATTTATATATTATCTCTTCTATTATTACTTTATTAATAGATCAGTCATATATCGCAAAATGGAAAGATTATTGGGAGCTAATTAGTATGCACTTCATGAAAATCTCCTTAACACATAAAAATATGATTGTAAATAACTCCATGTTGTGGTTGCTAAAGGAATTTTGTACTTCACCTATTACACCTAAACATATGGTTTGTTACCCATTAAATATTATTATTAGTTATCGTAACTTATATTCATGCACCCTAAGTATAGGGAATGGAATTTTATTGTATTCCCTATAATGTATACTCAGGGTATGCTTATGTCATCTACTTCTGAAGGAGCTCATTTAGCTATAGATAATGATCTAAAGTACTGGTATCAGCTGATATCTGATAATAAAGTTAAAAATCTAGATTTCTTAAAACAAGAATTTGATCTAAGAGAAACTTGCTGGTTAGAGGTTCAGATCTTTAGACAACATCTCATTGATAGAATAGATCTAATGTCTATAACAGTTAAAGAATCTATTCCAAAACTGATTGATTACTTGATATCAAAATTTACAGCATAAAGTTTCTGATAAAGGTAAACTTTCATATATACATAAAATTATCAGACAAGAAACTTTTTACAGTGTAGATTCATACTGGAATTATTTCACCTCTATTAATGGGGACCCACCAACTCAACAAGATAAACAATATATATTGGAATCTGCTTATAGAACTACATCTTCCACTGTCTGGAGACTTTATACATGGAAATTTTTACATAGATCTTTTTATACACCTTTGATGATGAATAAAATAAATAATAAAGAAAATCTATGTAAGAGATGTAATGTAGAAATTAATGCTGACTGGGCTCATATGTTTTATGACTGTATGAAGTTGAAAGAATACTGGAAGTCAATTAATGAATTTTGCAGGCTCTTTTACAGATAATTTCATTATTTCTAAGTCTCTTATATTATTCAACACACCTGTACCTCAATGTGTTAAAAAGATTAAGCTTCCCTTGTTATGGTCTATCCTAGCAGTGGCCAGGAAAATAATAACTAGAAATTGGATTTCAGATACACCTCCTTCGTTCAATGAATTTAAAAATGTTATGAATATAATGTGCCATATGGAAATAAGCACAATTAGAATGAGAACAACTAGAAAAACATCATATTATATTGTATGGGATAATTTACAAAATTTGTTAAAAAAATTCTAATTTCAATAGCACGGTATTTTAGTTTAATTAATTGATCTGATTGTAGTGGATGTCTTTGTAAATACTTTAGTTGTTTTGTTGAATATTATAATAATACCTATTTTTAATTACTTGTATAAAATTGTTATGATATTTCTCTTATATGTTAAAACAATAAACCTGTTTTGAAAAAAAAAAAGAAATGTATTTAGCACCATTACTGCCCGTTTCTCAGCAAAGGTCACAAACTACAGCAAGATCAATAATGGCCTCATTACAGCTGGCTTATCTGTTGATATAACCACAACATTTGCAATTGTAAGTCAAACACTACACATCAAATTGCAAAAATGTAACTGGTTCTACCACCATTAAATGGTTCCAAAGCTATGCTGAAAATGGAACATTTCAAGTTCTCTCTTACAACTAACTTTCAACTATTGGTACCTTCAGTACAGCTGTCCCACAGGGAAGCAGTTCTAGAGTCTCTTCTGTTCTCATGATTTATCAGAGACCTCACAAATACTTTCTATCATGGAATGTTACCCTATACAGTGATGAAATGCACCACCCCCTCTAGTCTACAAAACCAACTCTAACAGTCCTTCTCCAACCTTTATACTTGCATAGAGTATAACAATCGCCTCATTAACCATACGAAGACCATTGTGATGATTCAAAGTGATGATTTTTTTTCACCCTTCACAAAACTACCACAACTGCACCAGCCTAAAATAACTGATAACCATAACAATAATATTCCCAATGTGACATAATATAAATACTCAAGCCTTACTTTTGAAGTTCCTTCCCTTTAATATACCTACAGACAACATACTCTCTTGGCCAGAATTTAACCTCAGGAAAAGACACAGTGGTATTACAGGATGTTGTTATTCCACAGCTAACTCCCACTACACCTTAACTACATAAAACAGCAAAATACAATGCCAAGCCTATTTAACTTTGTTCCACTAAAAACACTGAACTTCAAAACTTTATATATGCTACCAGGTCTTACACAAAACAAATGAAAACTACCTTATATAAATGGGTTTGAAATAAACAACTATTCAGCGAAAACAGATACAGCAGAATAACAAGCCCACTCAAAACAGCTTTCTTTAACAAAGCTGTACAATATTTAATCAAACCTTGGCAGACATTCTCGATTCCATTGTACCAATGACAAAAGGAGAATAAGGTTCAATACTGATCACTGGTTAACTCTCTTCTAGAAAGAATGAAAAATACACCCAACTCATCATTTCCAAAAAAGCAAAACAATTAGAAATAAGATTCAAAATCAGGCGAATAAGGGCAAACAGATTTATTTCAAACTTCAACAATATAAGTAAATGTCAAAAAGATTCTGGAATTATCAGTAAAACTCATAAAAAAAAACAGGAAAAAGTCAATGCCAAACCCACTTTCAAGTGAAACTACACACCACATCGTCTGCAAATTAAACACACTTTATATAATAAATATTCCTTGGCACCGGACAGTATTCTGCCCAAATATCTTCACATAGCTGAATCTGTAGGATATCCAGTAACAATTTTCCTTAATAGAGCTACACAACAAAAATATATAAGTCTAGTATGGAGGAAATCTCATACAACCACACCATACCACATAAATGGGGAACATCTAAACAATTATCAAAATAAAGGCCAACTTTCAAAAATACATAGAAAAATTCACAAATATTACTGGACATCAAACAATAATCTATTATCGCCCATCCAACAAGGCTTTTGCCCAAATCTCAGTACACAAGCTGCTTTATCAACTTTTTATCCACAATATAAATGACTAAGGTTGGCTCTCCAATCACCATCAGCTTACTATGTTTTTGAAAAATGGATGCCAAGAATTTGGCTCTAGGGATAAAACATGGCTTCCATGTCGAGAACACACAATACAGGGTTATGTTCAAAGACACCATCATAATTCTTTGTAGTGCATGGAGCACTACTTGCCCCATGTACTACCATTACAAAAGAATTATAAAAGTATAGGTGTGCAAAATATTTTGCCAGCTTTGAAACCAGGTACAGCAATTGGCAAGCACTGTTAAATAGAGTCATCTCTCAACTTCTTAAAGAATTACGGAAAGATCCATAAAATATGGGGGAAAGGACCTAAATCAGGAAGAGTTTTTAAATATTGCTCTACTTCATTTAAAATGTTAATTCAACAACAGGCGTTGCATCAGCATGCATTTTCTGAACAATAAGATGTATAAAACTCCAATGTCTGCCATGACTGACCAACTATAATCCTCAGTGACTTATCACAGAAATCAAAAATTTTATAAGGGACAGGGTAGACATACGAGGCAAAATCAGGTACATTCTGCACAATCAGGGACAGTTCAGGAGGTGCAGCAGCCAAACAATTAAGTGCTAATCTGACAATACTTTGTTCTGCCACACTCAAGTGTAGCAGAGTAAATTATGACCGCTTTTAAAGATCTGTTTTACCTTCTGCTTGCCTTCTTTACCAGACTGCCTCATTTACTATTAGTCCCTTGTATGAGACCTGATCTTAACAGCTCTTAGCGTGTCCTTAATAAGATATTGATAACTGCCTCTATGCATGGTTAAAATTAGGTCTGACACTAGGGAAGTGCTTAACAAGTTTAACTGTTTCACTGCGATTATGCTCCATAATTGAGAACCAAGGACTCATTGTTGCATCACTTTTCTTAGAACATTCCAAAGCTTTCAGTGCAGTTTTTATTATCTGCTGTTGTACAAACCTTCAAAGCTAGACATGAGTAATTTAAAAGCTATCTTACACATCATAGTCAGTGTGTGCACTGGAGATGCTTACTCCCGCTATCAAACTGTTCATACTAAAACACAAAGTTACCCTTTCTGAATTCCTTGGTGCAGTCATATACTACCCTTTCTGAATTCCTTGGTGCAGTCATATACTAGAAATTTAAAATATGACTGTTAAATATGTTGTACAAGAAACATAACGTATACCTGGCATGCCTTACAAAACACAATTCTTGACTAATCAGGCAAAGCAAAATAATGCTACTACAGTTCTCCTTCATGGATTATTATAGGACTTTCCTACCCTTAGCACCGCACAGAGAATTCAACTGTGCCAAGATGCAACAGCATACTATGCAAATTATAAGAAAAACGTTCAGTACTACAAATTATACAAGGCAGCCAAGATCAAAGAACCAAAATCAGCTACTTAACTGCCAAGTCAAATAATCAAGGAGTCCACTCTTACTTGATTTATGTCACAAATTGACATCATTCATACCTTTCAACCTGTTAGAGCAAGAAATCTGGACAAAGCCATAAATAAAGTGGGACAAAGGCCTAAAAATAGGGACAATTTTTAAATATTGCCCTTGCAAACAGAAAGTTGACAGAATAACAGGTTTTGCATTTGCAAAAAGGCCTAAAAATAGGGACAATTTTTAAATATTGCCCTTGCAAAGAGAAAGTTGACAGAATAACAGGTTTTGCATTTGCAGGACTTTTCTGAAGGATAGGAAGTCTGAAACTCAAATGTCTGTCAGGTACTTACGTATTATCGCAACCGGATTTTGCGACCTCTTTTACTTTCTTCACTTTTACTGAAATGGCCTCACTGAAGTGTGATATCGAAGGGTAGACTGGCAGAAGGTCTGTTGGGGATATCAGTAGGGGGTTTAAAAAAACTAGTAAGACATAATTTTGAGGTGTGTGGGTAGCGTCCTTTAAAGACGTCCAGCACTGAATTCATCGATCGCAGTGGTTGCGTGTGTGTACGTGTGTTGGGCTGAAAGGAATGCAGGAGTTAGCGTACGATCTGTGGAATGGATTACTTTGTACTGCAGTTCCTTTTGGTGAAGGACTACTACTTCTTCGGCTTTACCTTTTTTTGTTTTTTTTTTTTTTTGGATCATGTACGACAGTATTATGAAGGTTAGAAACACTTTTGGTGGACTTAGGTAGCTTCATCATTGAAATGGCTGATAAATAATACAGGTTTGAAAACAGAGATTTCTTACTTCACCGACTACAGCATGTGGAAGGAACACGTTCGCAGTAGAATGGGACTCACTTAACTGACAGGAGATGCTGGCGGTAAAAGGGGAAACCTGTTTTTGAACCTTATCTTATGAGCTGTTTCAATGATAAACCTTCCTAAAAGTACAAAAACATTACAGAACACATGCCTCTAACCTTCATAACACTGCAGTGCTACTATTTGACCTAAACAGAAGCAACCAACATTAGTTCCAATTTCAATCTTTAATGATTTACCACTAATTTGCCAGAAAACTACAATTTTATGAAAAATGGACCAAAAATATGAGGCCAAAATCTGGTTATTCTGCGAAAATCTGTACAGTTGAGACAATGTCCTCATTACCTATGCAGCATCTAGCACTGAAATATTCTGTTTTGCTCCAAGTTTAACATTAGTTTCATTTCATACTCAATTAGAATTGACAATTATGTAAAACAAACTATAATCTGAACATAATATACTAAATCAATCTTACAAAATAAAATAACTAAGTGATGAAAAAATATAAATCTGAAACGTATACAAGTTTACACGAATGTCTCTAGTCTATCCTTTTTCACCTTTTAATCCCAAGCATTGTTTCTATTGTGTCTACATACTATACGAATGCCATTAACTATATATCTTCACTTTTTTCACATGGATTTTTTACTCTTTGTAATAACACAAACAGCTACAACAAACAAGCAAACATACATATTTGGAAGTAATTTCATGGTACTGTACTTCCATGGTATTGTTTACAATTCTTGTATAAAAAACTGCAATATATCCATTTTTACATAAAATCATTTTACTATTGAAATACTAAATGTTTACAATATGTATGTGTTCTCCATAAATTCCAATGGAAATGCTAAACTGACCTGGAATCAAGCCTGTTTCAGTGTAACTGACCAAATTTAGTGTAAAGGCCAGAGAGCAAGTCTTTGTGAAGAAGGGCAAAAGGACACTGACAGCAACTCTTTTAGAATCTGGCCCAAAGTGTTTATCTAGTTTTCATTAGTTTCACTGCATTTTGCTGAAATCTAGAGTTAAATAAATAGACTGATGACACGGATAGAAATTTTATTATTTAAAACTTGTGAACATCACATACTCATTAAACTTGGTTATTTTGGATAATTTATTAACATTACACAACTGCAAACATACTTTTTTTCATCAATTAGCCTCATATTCAATGTTCAGCCCATGTATAATGGTCTTAAAATAGAATCTATAACAACTGTATGCATCCAGAAATTCATCTTTTAATGTTTTTGCAAGACATTCTTTTCTTATTAGGACACCATAATAAGGTTGTCATTCTTTCTATTTTCCCAAACAAAGCTTTAGGGGGATTTAAAGTTGTTGTTAAAAGTGTAAGATTTTTGTTCCATGTGCTTGTTTGACTTAGTTACTGTATTATTTTATCTATGTTTATTTCTATTAATTTCTGTAGTTGATGTTAGGGTTGTAATTTAACTTTTTATCGAGAGCTAAATTTTTCTTTTGAAAAGTTTGTATAGCGCACTTTTAGGTTCATACATATGCTTTTTCTTTTACTACTATTAAACTGCAATCCAGAAATCTCATTAAAGTTTTTAATTTTATTCACTGCTTCTTTAAAGGATGATTCTATATTGGCAAGTGTTAATTTATTTATTTTATATTTGTTTATCGAGAGAGTACGACTGGGTGAAAAGCCCATTTTCAGCGGAGACCCGAACAGAAAAGCCCCACATGGAAACAATGTAAGCAGGACATGTCAAGGTTACAAGAGCATTTGTAAACGGAATATACAGAAAAACACCATGTAGCTGGATGACATAAAATTCATATAATTAGATATCTATTATACATACTGGTAATCACTCTTACCTACAACAAAGATATGGACAGCTTAAAAAGGCAAAGCAGTATTCATTTTTATACAGATACTAAGTTAACTGATTTTCTATTACAAATTTTATGAATTCTGCCAAAAGACAGTTAGCAGAAACATTCTGAAATTAGAAAAGGACAGTAAGGGACAGTGAGATGGAAGTAAGTTATAGATATAGATGTAGTGGAGTAGGACAGTAGGCAAGACAGACATGAAGGTAAATTAAAGGGCGAGGTTATTTTTTTTATAGATAATTACATTGAAGGAGTTGTGACATATATTGTAGAAGGGATAAGCTAACCAGGAGTGTTGCATGAGCAGAGTCATGCAGTGGGTAACTGGGGTTTTGAGTAATTTTTTAAACTGCGTAGTGTTGGTAGAGGACCTAATGGTTTGATGCTGTGAATTCCAGAGCTTGGCAACATGATTTGAGAAAACGGAGATACCAGCAGTGCTCTTATCTTTACTTTTAATAATGTTTTGTTAGTGGCGTGTAGAACTCTTATTGGAGTAGGGTTCGATTATTTTTGAAGAACTGTTTTTTTTTCTGATTGGTAAAGCAGTTTGAGGGTGATTATTAAATGATTATAGTCTAGCAGGTATGGTAGCTCCAGCCAGGAGAGTTGTTTAAGGAGTAAACAGTGGTGTGCATGACAGTCAGAATCTGTAGCAAATGTTGCTATTTTATTATAACAAGCTTAGTCTAGTCTGAAATCTTCATGTTTGTAAGTATGGGAAAAGCATACAGAGGGTTGACAGAAGATGTGTTCTTGAGATGGCTATCCTGGTTTCGATGGTTAGACATTTCTTACTTCTATAAAAGTGTGTCCATTTTTTTATGAACTTTCTTTTCAGTTTGGGTGATATTGCATGTCAGATCTCATGTTGTTGTCTATTATAATGCCCAAGAGTTTAGTACAGGATACCGGTGAATTAACTCTGACTATTAGAATTGATGAAGAAAGGGGTTTAGTTTTATTAGGGTTAAGTATGAGTTGGTAAGCCAGGTTTCAGTGGCAGAGAAAGACTTTTGGGTTATGCCTTGTAGCTGCTGCAAAGACGGGGCAGCACATATAACTGGAGTTGTCAGCATATTGGACTAAGGAGGCAAGGAAAGTAACTGTGTTAAGTTTATTAGTAAAGAGAATAAAGAGAAGGGGACCAAAAACAAAATCTTGAAGTACTCCCAATGTGACTGAAAGTAGATGGGAGAGAAGTTTTTTCCATTGTATTGCTTGTTGGCGCCCTGTTAGATAGTTTCTGAACCACATAAGTGCAGAGGAACTGAGATTAAGGTTAGAGAGTACTGTTAGTAGTTTGTCATGGGACACCGTATAAAATTGACAGATCAAGGAAGATGGTTGAAACTATTTTGCCTTCATTCTTATATTGATTTAGTGTTAATGAAACTAAGGAGGGCAGTTGTACTATGATAAGGTCTAAATCCATGCTGTGTTGGGGCTAATAGGCTATTTGTGAACAGGTAGTGCAGACGTTATGAATATATTACACTTTTCCAGAATTTTGGATAGTGGGAACAGAATGGTAATAGGCCTATAATTAGATACCTCTGTAGAAATACCACATTTATGTAGAGGGATTATGTATGAGATTTTCCAATGGCATTTGCTGTTCAGTGATAGAACGATCAATAAGGACTGATACAGGGTAAGAAATAACATCAGCAGATAAATTACCAGCTGACTGTCTAAAGCTGTCAGCCACCAAAGTTATTGGTTTAAGTTTCCTGAGAATTTTTTTATGCTACTTGGTGAAACAGGCTGGAAGGAAAAGGCATTTTCCTTGCAGTCTGGTGATAAGGCTGCTGTTAAAGGGGGTGCAATTTCTTTTGAAGATTGATAGTATGCACTGTTCCACAATAGTACCAAGGTTGTTTGAGGAAGAGGGATGTGGGGTTGATGCTTGGCCAAGGTATAGGATTGTTTTTATTGCTGACCAGAATTTTTGTGGGTTGCTTTTGTTTCATTTGGATATTGGTGTAATCGGTTTTTTAACCTGTTTAAACTTGTTTTATTTTTTTTACTTTATTTTGGAGCGCTTGACATGATAGACTATTAATGTGAGATTTATCTCCGTACCATCTAACCCAGGCCTTATATTTCAGTTTGAGTAAAGCTCTTATTTCCTTAGTTAATCAAGGGGCAGAGTCTGATTTTGACCGGATTGTCCTGAGTGGGGCTAATTTGTCAAGTACATAAGAAATATTCCATGGCCTTGTCCACGGATAAGACCTTTAGGGGAGTCCAGTTACAGTGACTATAAACATAAAAGATTGAGAATTGAATTTTTTCTTGTTTTGGAGATGCTAATACATGGTGTATTTGAGAGGCTTCGTATGTTGCCCAAGTAGGTTGGCATGTGGTCACCAAGACTGTTGGGGAGACGACCAGAATAGAGTAAATGAGATGGTTTATTAGAGTCTAATCCAGGACGGATTGCCTATTTGTGGTTTTGTATAATCTAGTGGAAGTTTGAATAACTTTGGTAAAATCATGTAGGTTAATGTGGTTAGTGGGGCTCTCTGAATTTCAAATGAGCTAATCAATATTAAAATCACCCATGATGAGTGTTTCTTGGGGGAATGTTTTTCCCGTCCAGTCCAGTACATGGTCTATTGTGGTCAGGTTATTGCCAGGTGGAATATATGTTCCTACGACCAAGTATTTTTTGGAATTAATTTCTAGTTTAGCGGAAAGCATTTTGGCGTTATTGAAATCTGGGGTAGTTTGATTTAATTGTTGTAATATGGAGGTTATGGAGACACTGCCAGCCCAGCTAGATAGAATTTTGTAAATAATTCTATGGCATTTGTGAATAGCAATATGATTTGTATGCTTGCCTTAAAAATGTAAGAAAATTATATGTTCTGTACTGAGCTTCAACATTGTAACCACAGTGCACTCTGCTGGAAAAGAGCAGAAATGTGTATAAATTATATGCCAATGCAAATGTATGGTTTCATAGTAAAAGTTGCAAACTCTGAGAAAATAAAGAATTTGAGTGTGTTTACCAGAACTAGAAGACAGAATGTCTGCAGCTAGAAATTCTTTTTGTTTGAAACAGAGGTAATTACAGGTTTCCAAGGTAACTGTTTTACGACTTCCATTTTCTGGCAAGCTTCCAAGAGAGAATTGTCATCTTCTAAGAGACAAGTATTTTTCATAGAGATATGTTAAATTATGTTATCTGTTTAGCCTGGGAACTAGATGCAAGTGTCAAATAGTGATGTCATCTAGCTAACCCAGCAGTAATGTGCGTTATTAATTTAAGAACTATCTCAGACAGAGAGAGAGAGAGAGAGTGCATTTTGTATTTCGTTCTGGACCTAACTCACTAGCACTTTGCCTTGCTCTGCAAGTAAGTTATTTATAACATAGTTTCTCTTAGAGATAGATAGGAATATAGCCAGATTAGTGTAGATGTTTTCTATATTTATGTGAGACTGTCTATTATGTTATTTTAAAGTATTTCCTGTGACTGTGCTGAACTAAAGAGTATATTTTGGTGGAGCAGATTGTGAGAAGGTAAGGGTATGAGGTAATTTATTATGAATCTTTTACTACAGTTTAGTATTTTAGATACTAGCTAGTAAAACAAGAAAGAACTTTTAGAGAGAGCTGAAAATTGGGGTGAATCTAGGTGTGATGGAGTAATTACTAGGCAGATGGGATTAGGTAGTATATGGAAGGCTGAGTTTGATTGGATGAATGTGGATGAGTGTGACTTGGATTAAAATATAGTTGAACTGGGGGGGTGGGATAGGGGAGCACAGTGAGCCCTAGCGTAGCAAGGGTAAATGGACCGGACAGACCGTAGCCACCAAAACAGCAGGAGTAATGAAAAAACAAACAATCTGTAATCACGGACTACAGGTCAGTACAATACCCAATGTTATCTGTATAGTGTAGTCTGTGCTGGCCAAACAGGTGTTTATATTAAGAAGCCTAGAATGTAAGGAGACCTAGGTGTGTTACACAGTAAAGTGGAGATGTTACAAGTAGTGGCAGTGGCCTATTTCCTCAAATACAACTAAAGAAGACTATGGAAAAAGTTTGTGCTGGGGGAAGTGTATTAAGCTACAAACACAATGTTCCATTTCTTTTAATAACCGCTGGGGGAAGTGTATTAAGCTACAAATACAATGTTCCATTTCTTTTAATAACCTTTGTCTTCTGACAGCTATTATCAATAGCCTTTATACAGAGTTATATCTTCTAATAAATTAAAAGACTATAAACAAATATGAGAAGGGGGAAGTACACTAAAAACAGAGGGGGTGGGGGAATATCATTGGTGACCAGCTTGCCTGCAAGCTACTATAGTACTAGCTTCAAAATTAGATAAACATTTAACTGCAGTACAATGGGATGAGTAATGTACATCTGGTTTCTTGAAGCTTTCTGGGTTAGGGCACGTTGCTGCAGTATAGAGTGTGTAGCAGGAAGGGGGACCACCCGCATTAGAAAATTAAATAGGTAACACAAACTGGTTTCTTGGAAGCTTTCCTGTCTAGGGCATGTTGTTGCAGTATACAGTATACATTAGTGAAATGTCCATTAACGACTGATTTTTAATTTAATTAGGAAACTAAACAGACTGCTAGACAATATGTCCTTTTGATAGTGGTGGCGGGCACACAGAGCATGGAGCACTGAGGAAATACAGGAGCAAGAAAATAAACTTTTGAAAGTAATAAAATATCATTTCTGTAAAGTAGCATCCTTGATTGGTATTATTTCTTATACAATTAGCCAATGGTTCTACAGTTAAAGCTAAATTGAACACCCTTGTCTAATGCTCCTTTTAAATGTTTACGGATTCTGGGAGCTTGCATAATTTAATATATGCATTATTATAAGGTCTACAATAATTTTAATAATGCTTAATGGAAAGCTAATATTCCTAAACAGTAATAAATAAACAAACACATACTTCTAGTTTATGGTACTGAAACTCTATGTCTAAACTAAAAATGGTTTATTTCATATTCTGTGGCATTGTCCTTTGTATGCTGCCCTGGACTGTTTGACAATTAATCCAACTTGACCTTCATGCTTGGAAGTTTTACTTCTTATTCTATCAATGTACATGGAAAGAAAATATTATAATCTGCATTTAATAATGTGAGCAGGTGATAAGATGCACAATTAATTGAATTTGTATCTGCTTTTAATATTGGTGTTATTATGCAATAACTCCAGGATCAAGGAATATCATTTTTATCTTGAAGATTAAATGTATACATTTCTTATCAATTGCATAACTTTAGCTGGAAATAATTTACATACTTCCAGAATGAATCAATCTATTCATAGGGCATTATTTTTCATCTCTACATTTGTTGCACAATTTCTACTCCTCTATTCTGTATTATTAATAGGTCTTTAGCATGTTCATAACCTCTTACATATATTACTGTCCAAAAAGCATTGTATTTCCTTATTTTCTGATTGTATTTCTTTCACTGATTTTTTTTCATAATCTTTTCTAAAATTCTTTGCCAGTTTTATTTCTATTACACTTTAAATATGTAATAGTACTAATCTGGTTAGATTTAACATTTTAGCCTACCAATTAAATCTATTATATGCTTCAAGTGTCCACTTCTGCAGTATTGCTTCCCTTTTCTGATCAAGTATTTGCTTATTTAAGACAACAGATGAGTTTACACAAACCAAACTAGTAACCAACTCAAGTATGCACGGTGAACACAAGACACAAACAAATGAAATAGTCAAGCTCTAGTCCAGTTCTGTATGCAATTTACTGATGTAGTTAAAATAATATGTAGCCTAGGAGTTTTTGTACTTCCATTCTCATACAGAGTGCTAAAATTACTTAACATTAAAGTTGCTTACTTAACTGAACTTTGTTTCCTCTGTTCATTGTGCACACGTGTTGGTGGTTTGTTTATATATTTTTATTTGGTGGTTTGTTTATATATTTTTATTTACGTATTTCACTGTGTCTAAATACTTTTTCTCCTTTTTTTTTACTCTTGGCAATATCCGTTTGAGTCTATAAACGGATTGGGATAATGTGCAAGTCTGCCGATAATGTGCAATTTTGTCAAACATGCAAGATTTTAAAAGTATCCCAAAGTGTATTTCTACTAATTTCTTTTTGCCATTACATATTTCTTTCCTTGAAAAAAACATTTAAAGTCTTTCATTTTAGTAATTTATTTTACTACTCCATATTGGTAGCTTGTTATTATTTAGTTTATGTAAATGTTAAAGAATTATGATCCAATATGGGAAATGTTATTCTAATGTTGCTAACCTTCTCATTTAGGACCATACATAAAAACATTCCATCTACTTTAGCCTGAGAATCAACTACATATGAACAAGTGAAATTTTAGTGGTCTTGTTTGCTTCTGCTCAAATCTATTAGCTTAGCTGATTACATCAAAGTGATTAAAACTTTAGATGTAGCATACATTCTAGGGGATTTAACTCCACTTGTGTCATACTTCCTTAGCTAGAAAGCTTCTCCCAGAATTACACTTTTAAGGGTCAGCAAAATTTCAATTTTTCTTTCACACATTTAGCAGCAAGACCAGGAATTCAATAAGATTTTTCTAGTTATTTCCTAATGTGTTATTCTAATTCTAAGAACTATCACAGAAAATATTCCACCTGTGCGACTGTAAATAAATTTGACTTTTGGCAAGATTAGATTTTTTTTAATACATTATCAATGTATCTTGTTATCTGGATTTAGCAGGATTCATTTAATCCTTCAATGTTTGAATGCTTAATGGTCAAGTTAGCATTCAAAACTTCGATCATATGGTCTTGACCATATGAATTTCAAAGTTTTGAAACTTCGAGCTAAAAAAACACACACATACACACATGTATGTACATATATTTATTGCTATTTGTTTACCAGGTGGATTAACTTGTCAGTTGACACTTTTCCGCCATGACCTGGGTTCTAAGTAGCTTTTCAAAAGGTACAGAATACATCGGATACTGACAATTATAGTTAGTATAAACAGTTGTGTGCATTAGACAATAATGTACTCTGAGGATTAACAAGAACTTTTACATTATTATTAAAACTGTTTTAAACCACTTGTAAACACAGATTGCAAGTTGCAATGAGTGAATGCAGGTTTTGATTTTGAGTACATAATAAAGATTTAAATAATACATGTACAAAAAGAGTTGGGCAGCACAGTGGCACAGTGGATGGCATTGTCGCCTCACAGCAAGAGGTTCCCAGGTTTGATTCTTAGCTGAGGTGCCTTTTGTGTGGAGTCGGCATGTCTTCCCTGTGTTCATATGGGTTTCCTCCGGGTGTTCCAGCATCCTCCCACATTCCAAAGACATGCAATAGGTAGATTGAGCACTCTAAATTGGCCATAGGTGTGTGTGTGATGTGGAGCTACTGCGGCAAGGCTAGCCACCCAGCAGTGCAAACCTTGGCTCTAGATGACTGCCACTGCGGAGGTGACACCCTGACCACATGTGCAAAAATGGGACAAGGGGGATATGGATGGATGGACAAAGTGTTTCGGAAGTCATGTTGTTGGCTATTGAGAAGAATATAGCAGTTTGTGTAAGAAAGTTTATAAAGGACTTTTGAAAACCTTTAGAAACAGAATATAGGATGGAGACTGATCTGTAGTCCTTGCATTGTTGAATGGGAGAACAACAGTGTTTGAAGAATGTGGAAAGCACTACAGAGACTGACCATAGGCAAGACTGAACCGGGTAAGACTGACCTCTAAGCACCTCTAAGTAACCTACGTGCAAGGGGGAAAATATGGTCCACTTCTGACTGTAGCCAATTACTGAAGTAATTTAAGGCAAAGTTTGGATACGAGACATTGTACCCCAGTTTCCAATTCAATGCATGGAGTTGGGAGTTTAAGGTATCTAGTTTAATTTTCCGAAAAGAGTTTTCCAGTTATTTGGGGTGGTATGTTAAGTGTAGTGATCAACTGATTAGGCTGTACATTTCAAACCTTTACGCATCTGTGCTTACTTTTGATTATGATGAGGTCTAGAGTGATACTGTTTCCTGTTTATGTGGTTGGTCTACCTGGATTGGTTACTAGCTGTTGTAATCCATAATACTGAGGCACTCTATTGAAATGGTTCGACACTGGTCTACAAGCATCAACACTGAAGTTCCCAAAGATAAATATACTATGAGGGATGTTTGGGAGGGTGCCCAATACACACATGTGACTGTGTATTTATTTATTTGCAATTTGATTACCAGGGAAGTCCACTGGGCCGAATTGACCCATTTTCAGTGGAGGCCCGGACAGAAAAGCTCCAAGATGCATTATACAATTTAGATACAAATGATAGTTAATATTAAAGGTCTTATGTAGAATAGTTACTCATAAATGCATTCAATATCATGCATAGTTAACAAATTCATTAAGCTTGAAGGTAGGGATCACAGTTTCACTTGAGGAAAACAGATATGGGTTAGGTGTGGAAACAGTTTACATACAAACCTTTTAAGAAAATGTAAATACGCTTTACATACACACATCAACAGTAGAATGCTATTTACAATTTTGACAAGGTTGGGCTGTGTGAAGGGAGCTGAAGGAGCTGTTGAGAGCTTAGAGAGAAGCTATAGAAATTGTTGAGAGCTTTGATAGGCTCATAGGAAGATAACTATGAGAGTTGTAGAGCTTGGGAACCAGAGAGAGAGAACCCCCTTGGATTAGGTTGGGTGAAGGCAGGTACATTTCCATTTAGTGGACAGGTGTTTGAATAGTTGGGTTTTGAAGTTTTCTGAGTTTGGTATGGTTCTTAGTGTGGAGGGAAGGGAATTCCATTTTTTGCCTAGTGAGAAAGATAGGAGAAATTGGCCAGCAGGACGTTTAGGTTTATGGATAGTTTTTATTAAGCCAGTTTTGAAATTAAGGCACGCCAAATTATAAAATTACAATATATATATATATATTCATCATTATTTTTACCAAAAGGATGATTAGTATTCATATTTTTATTACTTTCCTTATTTATATTTACGTTTTTAAAATTTATTAACTTGAATTATGATATATATATATATATATTTTTTATAATTGTTACTGCACATTTTTACAATGGTACTGTATATTTGTCATTGTTATTGTACATGATGTTGCTAACCGACATCAATAGGCAGGTTTTAAATCAAATTCAAGTTTTAGAGACTTGTCCTTTAAGATTCTGTTACGTAATTAACCAATTACTAGATGGACCAATGTCAGCATTTACATTTTTATTCAATTAAATATATAAAGGTTTGTTACTGTGAAATGTATCTGAAGAAGTTGTTACGAAAACGCTAGTTGTTCAGTGAAAGCGTTAATCTGTTTTAGTTTGTTGTAAACGCTAGTTGGTTATTGAAAGTGTTAATCCGTTTTAGTTCGAATAAACTTTTTCTATGACTCGTTCCTCTTATTGGGAGCTCCCAGTGTATTTTTTTCGGTTTTGGTGTGGATTCACTGGCATCTACGTGGTTTACAGATAGTAATTAAGTTCTGATTTTCAGATCTGAGAGCTCTGTTGGGTGTATAAGGGGAAGGATGTTAGAGCGGGACATTTTGTTGGGTGAAATATGAGTCTATGTGCAGTAGTGAGTTGGAGATAGTTTGGGAGTTCAAGCCAATTCAGCGATTGTAGGGTTAGGCAGTGATGGGTGGTATTTTTAGATTTAGAGGCAAATTTAGAGATTTGGTTGTAGCAGTTTTCTAGTTTAGAGGTGACAGAGGAAGACAGGTTAGTTAGGAGAAGGGCTCCGTATAATAAGGAAGGAAGAAGATAAGTCGAGGCCAGAGTTTGCCTGGTAGAGTTGGAGAGAAAGCGATTATTCATACACAGCATACCTAGCTTTTGGTGGGTTTTCTTAATATTTTGCTGAATATGAATATCAAACTTGAGGTGTTCATCTACAGCAATGCCAAGTAGTTTGGCAGAGGGGACTACTTCTATAGGTGAGTTGGTTTGACTATAGACTTTGAAGTTATTTTTATTGTAGGAGAAAGTCTTTGTGGGAAGGAATAGTAGAATCTTTGATTTATTTGCATTGAGAGAGAAGTGGTTTTGGCACATCCAGTTTTCAGTTGTTGAGAAGGCAGTTTGGGTTTTAGTCAGCAATTCAGAGAGGTTTGAGGCAGAGCAGACTAAGGTTGAATCATCTGCATATTGAATGATTTTAGCATCAGGAATAGCAGTGTGAAAGTTATTAATGAAGATGTTAAAAAGCATTGGCCCAAGGATGGATCCCTGTAGTACGCCAGTCGGGGTAAGTAAGAAGGAAGAGATGGAGTTGACTGCCTGTGATCTGTCTGACAGATAGCTGGAGAACCAGGATACAGCATTATGTGAGAGATGACAGAAGGCGCTTGTGTGAAACAGTATCAAAGGCTTTAGACAGATCAAGTAAAACAGTAGAAACTAAGTGGCCTGAATCTTGGGCTTGATTAACAGTTTCTAGGAAAGAGAGTAGAGCGGTTATTGTGCTATGGCCTGGACGGAAGTCATGCTGGGTAGGAGTGAGAAGATTGTTTTGGGTCAGGAAAGGCATAAGTTGGAGGTGGATGCATTTTTCTAGGATTTTGGAGATTCGTGAGAGCAAAGCAATGGGGCGAAAGTTTTGAGATGCTGGTATTTTTGCCTCCTTTATGAAGAGGAAGAATATAAGCTGAGCGCCAGAGTTTGGGGACGTATGATTCTTTTATGGATCGGATGATGCTGATTGGGAGAGCAATGCCATCAGCAGCACATTTTAGGAAGGAAGAGGGAATATTGTCGGGAGCGTTAGAGCAAGGTTTAAGTTTGGACAAAAAATTTTTTATAAAGTTAGTGGAGATGGGTTTGAGTTCAAACAGATGAGGTGAGTTAGATGGGGGAATAGTGTAGAGCAGTTGGCTTATTATTGGGAAACATCTTGGTGAGGGTAGTAATATAGTGTCTATGAAAAATGAGTTAAATTCAGAGCCTAGTTCGAGATCAGATTTACTTGGCTCAGGACAGGGATTATTCTTGGAGCCTGGACTGAGGAATGAGTTCACAGAGTTCTAGAATTTTTGGGGGGTTTTATTGTTATTGGGCTGATGTTTGATATAGTAGGATTTTTTGTCTTTGGTGATTAGTCATTTTGCACGGTTGCGGAGCTGTTTATATTGGAGCAAGGTGTTGTCCAGTTTATTGTTTTGGTAAAGCTTCCATAGCTTGTCTCTGTGATGCATAATCTGTTTTGTCTCTTTGGATAGCCAAGGAGCAGTTTTAGCTTTTATCCTTTTGTTTCTTAGTGGGGCTAGTGAGTTTAAAGTATCAAGGAAGACAGAGTTGAAGTATTCTATACCCTTGTCAAGAGGAAGGATGTTTAGAATTAAGTATTTGAGAAAGTAGTTGGGTTGAAGCTACTGAGGTTACGAGTTTGAATGTACTGATGCTGGTGTGGGGAGGAACTAGTTGAGCGATGCATGAAGGCTGGGAGGTGGTCGCTAAAGGTATCAGGAAATGTGCCAGAATGGATTATTTTATTTGTATCTGAGACTAGGATCCAATCTATAGTGGATCCGGGAGGATTTATTTTGTTAGGTCGAGTGATGGAGAGGATTATTTGAGTGAAGTTATAGAGGTTAATGGATAGGGAGGTTGAGGGGCAATTGATTTTATTGCAGTCAATATTCACATCACCAAGGATACAAGTTACGTAGTTAATTTCAGTAGAGGCCCATAGGAGAATATTTTCGAGTGTAAAGATACTGATAACAGGTGAGATACACAAGGCAATGATGTAGACATTTTTATGTTTATTTAGTCGTAGAATTCCAGCAGTTAGTTCAGTGTTCTGGAATTGAGGAATTGGAATTTGGAGGGGAATTAAGGTAAGAAGTTGGAGTAGGCCAAATCAGTGTATCCACCATTTTTAGTTAGTCGGTCATTTCTGAGACAATGAAATCCTGGGGGCAGAATCTCAGAGTCGGAGATAAAGGTCTTAAGCCACGTTTCAGAGATGGCCAAGATATCTGGTTGGTTATGGCTTAACCAAGCTTGAAATTGGTGTACTTTGTTGTTTAGACTTTGTGCATTAATTGTAAAAATCTTTAGGGTGTTGAGATAGGAGGAAGAGGGTAAAGGATGAGTGTTGTTAATAAAGGATGCAGGACCAGGGTTAGGATGGATATCACCAGCTTGGACTAAGTTATTGAAGGAGATCTCCTTTAGCCATATTGGTCTGCCAGGCATGAATTTTGGTAGATTGGAGCAGGTGACAGTATCTTGACTTTAGAGGAGAAGAGTTTAGGGTGGAATAGGTGCAGAGGGTTGGGCTGAATGAGAGAAGAGGAGATAGTGTGGAAATGGGAGTAAGAGTGAGGGGGAAGGTGGGTTTGTATGGCAGTTGTCTTTGTAGGTGGTATTGGACAAGCATAGGTGGAATATGAGGTAGCATAGTATAAGGAAAGTAGGAACAGAAAGAGGAGGATGGGGGACTGGAGGGTGTGATAACTTAAGGAGAGCATGTTGGAGCAAACGGAGAGTGGTATGAGTGGTTAGGAAAATAGAGAAAGCTATGAAGAAAAATGGATTTAAAAAGTGATGGAGGCATTCTAGAGATTTAAGGAAAGAGGAGGGGACTATAATTATTGGGTGGAGTACATATTACAGAGTTTAAGAAGGATGACTATAGGTGGGAGGAGTAATGAGGGGGGAGCTGGTATTGGGTAATTAGGCTGAGAGGGTGGGGTAAGAAAGGAATAAAGCTAGGAGTACTGGGGGCAGGTGGGAAATGGGGGCAGGGTAGAGGAGTGTAGTGAGCCCGTAGGGCAAATGGAGCAGGAAAGAACACTAGAGGCGAGTATGGCAGAAAAGGTATCAGCAAAGAGCAGTTTAAAGGCTGTAGCTGGAAGGTATGAGCTAAATATTTCCAATCAGAAAAAGAAGGCTGCCTTTACAGAGGGTGGTTTAGCAGGGGGGAGAAGATATGTACAGTCTAAGGATATTAACTCATAACCAACGGTTTGTGAAAAAAATAAAACTTGTTGGGATTATAAAGAATATCTAGGATTTATATTGGAAGATGCTGCCATCTAATGGTAGAAGGAGATAGCAAACAGCAGGGATAGTTGGACCAGTCTTAGGTTTAAATATATTCTAGGGTAGTGATAACAGGAGGGGGAGAGGGCAAACGGTTTGCGGTAGGCTACTCGAATGCACACACGGGAAGGCAGATTAACTTTATAGATAGTACATCAAGTCTACATTTAGTGTTAAGCAACATACATTTACACAATCTTGTTGGGGGGTCTTCTCAGTAGTATTTTTCTAAGTTCCAGGCAAGCTGGCGAATTCAGGGTGTCTTCAGGTGATGGTCAGAGGTATTTCTTTTGCGTTTAAAGCAGGGAGGGAGCACCCAGGATGGATTACTGTAGAGGAGAGGGAGACAACACTGAGTTAGTTAATATTGCAGATGTAGAGGGGAAGGTAGAAGGGATGTTTAGAGAAGAAAGGAGGGTGTAACAAAGCACAGTAGTAGAGAGAGGCTATGGTTAGATGAGGCAACAGCAAGTATGTAGAGGAAGATTGGGTTTAGGGGATTAACAATGGAAAGCAGCAGACATTATGCTATGAACAATACAAGTTAGGCAATATAGACTCCATTAAATAGAATGAAACATTCATTCAGCAGTTCAGCATGCTATCAGTGACCCTAGTCCGTTTGAGAGGACAGTGTTATACAGCAGTGGTGCCAAAATATAAGCAGCAGAAAGCAAGAGGTAAATGATAAAGTAATGCTATAAAATCTCTATACAGTGCAATATATAGTGCACAACAGACTAACACAGTAAACTACGATATGTTCATGCTGTGCAATAACTTGTGCTGAACAGTTTTCAGAATATAAAAGACCTTATAGAGACAAACGGAAAAGAAAAAGAGCTGCTAAGCCAGTAATTAAGCTAAAGGCTCTAGTAGGACCACTGATGCACCTTGAAAGAGAAATAAAGGCCTTCAACGATATATATTCATTGGCGTCCATTTAATGGGACATCTGGAGAGTAGACTGGGCCAGCAAAGTGCAACAGTCGAGCCCTGTATACTCAGACTAAAGTAATGCAACTGGCGACAACATAAAGAGAGATCCACTCATCCCAAAAAGCAGCTTACAGCTGCTAAGCTAGTAATTAACCTAAGCAAAGGGCAAATGACAGTACAAAGCAAGCAGTCAAACAGTACAGTATATAGGGCAAAACGGTCCCCAAAACTGTGTAGAAGCTGTGTGGAGCCCTTATACTTTGGCCAGCTAACATCTACTTGAAATCAGCTGTACGTATAAGTGAATTTAAGTACACTTTTATCTGCTCTTTTGCGTAAGGTATTGTATTTAATTTATTTGTGTTTGTCACTGAATATTAACTCAACTGAAGTTGTGGCTGCCTCTCTACATTTAATTCCCCACCCACCCTCCCTGTTCTTGTTTTGGTATGAATGTTGGTGGCTTTGAAAATGCCCGCCCATCTTGCTGATTTGTATCTGGATACTCCTTCTGGGCCCATCTCATTTGCTCACTCAACTGAGTGCAGTGAAATCATATTCTGATTTCAGGCACTCCTACCGTGTACAGAGAGCATTTGGGAAGTACAACTCCTGCAGCCTCTTAATCCTGCTCTGTTCCTTCCCTCAAAAAAACAAAAAAAATGTGTGTATATATATATATATATATATATATATATATATATATATATATATATATATATATATATATACACACACACATACACACACACACATATACTCACTTCTCAGTTGGTGCACATAATCACAACTTGAAAAACACCAAACCGTGCGCAGATACAAAACACAATCTCAAACAGAACCCAGCACTAGTTTGCTATGTTATAAACAGTTATTAGGTTTGAGCAAAATAAGGTTCGACCCATATTTTCTTTCTTTATCAGGTTTATTAATCCTTCATTGTGGTGGCTTCGGACTGCCACGACTCCACAGCAAACAAACCGGTTTCACCCAATAGGCGTCTTCAGTGTTCAAATGCCCTGATCCACTTGCAACACATTAATATACATTTTTTCAACACTTGTTTAAAGTGACAGATCACCCTATAACAAAATCCACATGAACATGCACCTCTAATTTTAGAGAGACTAACTAAGGTAGTGTATTCAGCACATTTTTATATCACATTTTAAAAGTAAAATAAAAATAAAAAATAAAAATAATAAATAATTACATAAAGACACAAATAGCTAAAAAGGACCAATGTATATTAAAGATTTTCATTTAACCCTGGCTTATAAAGAGCTCCCAACTTCAATATCCACATATTTTCCTTTAAATCTAATATTTTATGTTTTTTTGTTGTAGTCATGTTACCACCCAACACCCTATCTATCCCTACAAAAATGAAATGTGCACTTCTATGATCTAACTGGTGCTTATATTACAAAGCACTACGAGTTCTTTTGCAATTTATGTCACTGACATGAAGGGCAATTCTATTTTTAAAGGATCTAGAAGTCTGCCCAATATAAAAAGTGCCACACTTACATACTACCATATAAATAATCCAGTCAGTACTACATGTAATTGAGACCCTGATGTCAAACTCTAGTAGTGTTAACAGATGTGAAGGACTTGGTTTTAGATACTACCTTACAATATACACAATTCCCACAGAATGTGCTTCCTCTCATGCTTTCCCTTTGTCTTGTTTTATTCATAAATGAAGATTTTTTTATGTTTATTAAAATATTCTCCTAAATTCTTCCCCTATGGTAACCAAAATTGCAATGATCATCCACCATCTGTTCAAAAAAAGGATCATTTCTTAGAACCGACCAATGTTTCTCTACAATCTGTTCTATTTTGAATGTACTGGTACCATAGGTAGTAATAAATCTCAATTTATCTACCTTCATAACCCCCTTCTCTATCTGTATTTAACAACTTATTTCTATCCTGCATTCTACCTTGTTCAACAAAACATAAACTATTAGATTTAAAGGAAAAGATGTGGATATTGAAGTTGGGAGCTCTTTATAAGCCAGGGTTAAATGAAAATCTTCAATATACATTGGTCCTTTTCAGCCATTTGTGTCTTTATGTAATCATTTATTATTTTTTATTTTTATTTTACTTTTAAAATGTATTTTTATTTTACTTTTAAAATGCGATATAAAAATGTGCTGAACACATTAGTTTAGTTAGTCTCTCTAAAATTAGAGGTGCATGTTCATGTGGATTTTGTTATAGGGTGATCTGTCACTTGTGATCTGTCACTTTAAGCAAGTGTTGAAAAAATGTATATTAATGTGTTGCAAGTGGATACGGGCATTTGAACACCGAGGACGCCTATTGGGTGAAACCGGTTTGTTTGCTGTGGAGTCGTGGCAGTCCGAAACCACCACAACGAAGGATTAATAAACCTGATAAAGAAAGAAAATATGGGTCGAACCTTATTTTGCTCAAACCTAATAACGGTTTATAACATAGCAAACTAGTGTTGGGTTCTGTTTGGGATTGTGTTTCGTATCCGCGCACGGTTTGGTGTTTTTCAAGTTGTGATTACGTGCACCAACTGAGAAGTGAGTGGATTTATTTTGTGAGTGCTGTTACGGCTTTGGTGATTTATGGACTACTATTGAGTTCTAACGGAGCATAAAAAGGATATGGCTGCAGGTTTCGATTTGCGAAGATATTTGGATGGGTTGGCTTCGGATAAGGATGACGTTACAATGTTTTCCTGAGGTGAAGAACCGTTGTTGCAGACACAATTCAAATAAGAAAGGGATGGATGCTAGAAAGGGATGGATGCAGCCATGGAGACATGTTTTAGACATTTAACTGAGCGATCAAAGAAATTCAGAAGTAATGTATGGCACATTAAGCTACTGAAGGCTTATTTGGCTGTGGGAATAGCGCCGAGAAGCCTACGCATTTATGTAGAGCCAGGTGTGGGCCAAGATGAGTTTTTCATTAATAAATGGCAAGACATACAGAAGGTAACATCGAAAATGTTTTTGGAACTTTTAGTTGAATACTATGATACACATTTGGCGCAACTTACAGCAGATGTTAATGAGAGTTATGAACATTTACAAAAATTCAATAATGACAGTAGCTTTGTAATAAGAAATAATAAATACAAACAGGAGATAGAAAGTTATGAAAAAGAGTTACAAATATGTAAAATGAAAAAATATACTAGAGACATGAATGACTTTAAAGATGGAGCAATGTACACTTGGAAACAAAAGAAGCAGATGGTGCGCTTCAATACTGATAAGAAAGAAAAAAAAGATGTTATAAAGAGAAAAAGGGCATGTTCAATATTAAGAAAAAAATAGTGTTAGCACCATTCAAGGTGACTCTAGCACTTCTTTTCTTCAAACTTAACTGATACTTATGCAGAAATATTAGAACAAGGGGATATATTTTTACCTAAAACAAAGCGTGCCAAGGGCCCTTTAGACGAGGGGGAAAGAAGCACAGATATTGGAAATGTGGGAAAGGAATTCAGAAGGATGTTAGAGACATAATTTCATCTGATGGTGTACATAATGAGAACAAATTGGTAGTGAATCTGACACCCTATACTTTAACAAAAAATGAAAATGATGTACTTAATAAAGGTCTGAATTATGTGCCTGCATTTTATGTATCACGTCTACTGTTGCTGATGTTAAAAACTTTTGTCGTTTATTAAATTTAAAGTTTTTCTTTAATGACAAGAATGAAAATGCATCAATATGTGAATTTAAAGTTAAAAAGTCAACTTTTCAGCCCCCTTACCACCCTACAGTTAGGATGTTTGAAGAACGTGTTACATGAACTTCATAACAATCAGGACATTATATTTAAAAATTACAGTAATAATATAAATAAAAAACAGAGATGCTTTGCAAATGTTACGAAATGATGATAAAGTGGTGATTGTAAAAGCAGATAAAGGTGGGGCAATAGTGTTATGTGAGTCTAATGAATATGATAAAGAAGTAATGAGGCAGCTTAGTGACCCTATTTCATATATGAAACTACCTTTTGATCCAAATAGGGGATTTAAAGCTATTATTGATGCATTTTTAGAAGATGCTGTCATTGGGGGATGTTAACAAAAGAAATCTGTGAACGGTTGATGGTTGCTGAAATGGAACCTTCCACTTTTTACATACTGCCAAAAATACATAAGACTATTTTAAATCCTCCAGGCAGACCAATAGTGTCTAGTCGGGGGTCAGTGATAGAACCATTGTCTATGTATCTAGAAGGTAAATTAAAAACATTGCTGCCACTGATTAGAGCTAGGATTAAAGACAGTACAGAATTTTTGAGACTCATGAATGATATTGAAGTCCCTATACATGCATATCTGTGTACTTTAGATGTCCAATCATTGTATACCAGTATTCCTCATAAAATGGGCCTGGCTGCAGTCAATTATTGGGCTGAATATTCTGGGCTATATACTAGAGCCCAGATTGGTTGTGTGCTTAAAATGTTAAGCATGGTATTGGAACATAATGCGTTTATGTATAAAACTGATTGTTTTTTTGCAGAGGAGAGGTACTGCTATGGGTACAAACTTTGCACCCATTTATGCAGACCTCTTTATGGGCTATTTAGAGGCTAGAATGATATACAATGAGAGGTACAGCTATGGGTACAAACTTTGCACCCATTTATGCAGACCTCTTTATGGGCTATTTAGAGGCTAGAACGATATACAATGATACAAATGTATTTAAACAATATATGGACATGTGGCGAAGATATTTAGACGATTGTTGGGTGTGTCTGGGTGGGAACTGTTGAAAAATGGTATGAATTCATCAAGTATTTGAATAATAAGACTTTTGGGATACAGTTTTCTAATAAAATAGAACAGTTCAATATTGATTTCCTGGATGTTAATGTTACTAAAGTGATTGATGGAACAGTGGTGATTGACATGTTCAGAAAACCTTTTATGAAGAATTCTACATTGGAAGCCAGGAGTTGCCACCCTAGACACATAGCTAAAAATATACCAAAAGCACAATTTGTCAGATTAAAAGCGCCTATGTAGTAGAAAGCAAGACTTTGTAAAAGAGGCAGCAGATATGCATGAGAGATTTATACATATGGGATATAATAGTAGGCTGGACTCTGGTGCCCTTGAACAAGGTAGAGTGCAGGATAGAAATAAGTTGTTAAATACAGATAAAGAGAAGGGGGTTATGAAGGTAGATAAATTGAAATTTATTACTACTTATGGTACCAATACATTCAAAATAGAACAGATTGTAGAGAAACATTGGTCGGTTCTAAGAAATTATCCTTTTTTTGAACAGATAGTGGATGATCATTGTAATTTTGGTTACCGTAGGGGAAGAATTTAGGAGAATATTTTAAACATAAAAAATCTTCATTTATGAATAGAACAACACAAAGAGAAAGTATGAGAGGAAGCACATTCTGTGGGAATTGTGTATACTGTAAGGTAGTATCTAAAATCAAGTCCTTCACATCTGTTAACACTACTAGAGTTTGACATCAGGGTCTCAAATACATGTAGCACTGATTGGATTATTTATATGGTAGTATGTAAGTGTGGCGCTTTTTATATTGGGCAGACTTCTAGATCCTTTAAAAATAGGATTGCCCTTCATGTCAATGACATAAATTGCAAAAGAACTCATAGTGCTTTGTATAAGCACCAGTTAGATCATAGAAGTGCACATTTCTCTTTTGTAGGGATACATAGGGTGTTGGGTGATAACACAAAAAAACATAAAATATTAGATTTAAAGGAAAAGAAGTGGATATTGAAGTTGGGAGCTCTTTATAAGCCAGGGTTAAATGAAAATCTTTAATATACATTGGTCCTTTTTAGCTATTTGTCTCTTTATGTAATCATTTATTATTTTTTATTTTTATTTTAATTTTAAAATGTGATAAAAATGTGCTGAATACATTAGCTTAGTAAGTCTCTCGAACATTAGAGGTGCATGTCCATGTGGATTTTGTTATAGGGTGATCTAAATGTATATTAATATGTTGCAAGTGGATCCAGGCATTTGAACACTGAGGATGCCTATTGGGTGAAACCGGTTTGTTTGCTGTGGAGTCGTGGCAGTCCAAAGCCACCACAATGAAGGCTTAATAAACCTGATTAGAAAGAAAATATGGGTCGAACCTTATTTTGCTCAAACCTAATAACTGTTTATAACACAGCAAACTAGTGCTGGGTTCCATTTGGGATTATATATATATATATATATATATATATATATATATATATATATATATATATATATATATATATATATATATATATATATATATATATATATATATATCCATCATTCATCTGCTCTTACTGTAACTGTCTTAGTTGCTCTTCTGTGTGCTATCTGTTCTGTTGCTCTTACTCTGCACTTATTACTGCTTAATCAGTAGCCTTCTGATTTACTGACTTTTAACACATGACCTAAAAACAAGTGCAATTTAATTGCATTTATCAGAACTGTATTTGCCGTAGTGTTTCTACATGCTCGGGTGTGCTGGCCTGCACTATAATCTGAATTGTATTTACTGCTGTTTTAGCTGCTTTTCTATAACAAAAAAAAAATTCTAAGCTTGTTTCCTGCCTTTCCTGTAACTAGTCAAGTCCAGATACAGACTTGCTGTATTCAGGACTGTTGCTAAGCTTCTGAGCCCCCCAAGCCTTTCTGTGTTGGAGAGAAGCCTTCTAGCTTATCAGTGGGAGTGGTAAGCACTAGGTAACCTATCTACCACAGGAAGAGTGGGTTTTGGCCCTGAAATTGTAGTTCATTGGCCGTTTGGGCAGTTTTTCCATCTCTTTCTACTTTCTGGTTAAAAGCCTGTTTGTGTTTGGTCCCCGCCTTTCCTTAGTGTAATCCAGGTACAGATTTGCTGTATCCAAGACGGTTGGTAAGCGTCTGAGCCCCCCAAGCCCTTCTGTGTTGGAGGGAAGCCTTCCATCTTATCATTGGGAGTGGTAAGCACTAGGTAACCTATCTACCACAGGAGGAGTGGTTTCTGGCCCAGAAATTATAGTTTATTGGACGTTTGGGAAGCTTTTCCATCTCTTTCAACCTTCTGATTTAAAAGCCTGTGTTTGCGCTTGTTTCCTGCCTTTCCTGTTACTAGTCTAGTCCAGGTACAGATTTGCTGTATCCAGGACTCTTTATAAACTTCTGAGACCCCCCGCCAAGACTTTGTGTTGGAGGGAAGCCTTCTAGCTTATCAGTGGGAGTGGTAAGCACTAGGTAGCCTATCCTCCACGGGAAGAGTGAATTTTGGCCCAGAAATTGTAGTTTATTTTTCCATTTGGGCAGTTTTCCATCTCTTTCAACTTGCTGGCTTAAAAGCCTACGTTTGGACTTGTTCCCCGCCTTTCCTGTAACTATTCTAGTCCAGGTACAGATTTGCTGTATTCCAAGACTCTTTGTAAACTTCTGAGCCCCCCAAGCCTTTCTGTGTTGGAGGGAAGCCTTATAGCTTATCAGTGGGAGTGGTAAGCATTAGATAGCCTATCTACCACAAGAGGAGGGGTTCCTGGCCCAGAAATTGTAGCTATTGGCCGTTTGGGCAGTTTTTTCCCAGCTCTTTCAATGTTCTGGTTTAAAAGCCGCACTTGTGCTTGTTTCCCACCTTTCCTGTAACTAGGCTAGTCCTGATACAGAGTTGCTGTATCCAGGACTGTTGGTAAGCTTCTGAGCCCCGCAAGCCTTTCTGTGCTGGAGGAAAGCCTTCTATCTTATCAGTGGGAGTGGTAAGCACTAGGTAGCCTGTCTACCACGAGAGGAGAGGTTCTTGGCCCAGAAATTGTAGTTTATTGACCATTTGGACAGTTTGTCCGTCTCTTTCAACTTTTTGGTTTAAAAGATCACATCTGCACTTGTTTCCCATCTGTCCTGTAACTAACCTACTGGTAGCACTAGAAAGCCTTAAAATGATACAAGCCTTCTAGCTTAGGAGAGAGTTTGGAGTGATTAAGTATCAGTTTTCTGTACTTTCTTGCTGTACTTAACGGTTTTCCGCCTAAACGCAGATTTTCCAGCGTTTGTGATTTAAAAGCTTGTTCTTTTCACATATTGTACTTATCTGACTGCCTGCACTTTTAAAAAGTTGTTTTTTGTTTAAATAATTTGTTTAACTGTTGTAGGCTACACACTAAAGTGTGACAGCCTTTTCTGATAGTTTGTATGTTGTTTTAAGTGCATTTTTTTACTGTTTTTGCCTTATCTTTAAAAAAAAAAAAAAAAAAAAAAATATATCCTTGTTTCCCACCTTTCTAAGCTAATATAGTCCAGTTTTCAGGCTAGTGCTGAATTCAGGGCTGTGATATTAGTTTCTGAGTTGCCATACCTTACTTAGATAGAAGGAAGTTTCTCCGTTCACTTGTGAGAGAGGGGAGCTTTGAGCAACTTGTCACTGGAGGAGTGGTTCCAGCCCAGAAATTAGTAGTTTATTGGCCATTTTGGGCTAATCTCTCTCTTTCAATTTCCTTACTATAAAAACCGCGTTTGCACAGTTTTGCTCACCGGGCAGTGCCGGTTAGCTACGGTTAAATTATTCCTGGCTCCACTAAGTCTCCTCTTCAGTTTTTCCCTTGAAACTAGTCTAACTCTCAACCTAAGCACTCAAAAAGCATCTTACAGCCCGGCACTTGCACAGACCTAATAGCAAGCACTAATATACCCTGACACGGATTGCCCAGCAGGGCAAGGCTCATTATTCAACCCTCAGCAACCAAGCAACTAAGCAGCTCACCCTACTATTCAGGCATGACCAAAGGGCAACTTCAGGTGCACTCTCCAGTCCAGCTGGTGAATCTGGGTATCCTGAGGCAATGTATCAACTGCCTCATGTACACAATCCTCTCCTCCTACCACAAAACACTAACATATGCGAGAGATGCAATTATACAGCCAAACTGGAAGCTAAGCTGTCTCCACCCAAAAAATGGAACAGACAGTCAAGAGGAGATGGTTAACACTTGCACCACAACTCCAGCCGCACATAGACCTACTAAAACAGCACTGGTAAAAAATACACATAAATACACAAAATCATACTCTGAGGCTCTAAATAAAAACCTGCAAAAGCATCAGAGACCTCCAAAGCAGACACCCAAACAACCTGCACTTCCCATCTCAAACCAGACAACACATAAAACACAAAATCAGTGTGCCGCACAATCACAGCCCTTAAGGCGAAATAACATACCTAACACACTAGTAATAGGTGACTATAGTCAGGTGCACTGACGTCCCACTCACTAGGCTGGACAAGCAGAAGGTTACTGTTAGCTGCCTGTCAGGAGCCAGAATCCACCACATAACACAAGCACTCAGGTCACTCCAGAGCAAGTACAAATATGACTCTGTCATTGTTCATGTTGGTGTGAATGACCTGAGACATACCTCCCTGGACTACATGAAAAGAGACATGGAAGAGCTCTCTGATCATGTAGCCCAGGCTGGTATGACCCTGACCCTGAGTACCATCCTGCCCTCACCAAGAATGATACCTCAGTATAAAGAAAAAATTATCAATTTCAACAATTGGCTGTTTCTGGTGTCATTCAAAGGGGATCCAGTGTCTGTCAGCCTGGGACGACATACTCGACAAGCCGCGTTGCCTCGCAAGAGACGGCTTGCACCTGTCACCCCTAGGCTTTTGAATACTGGCCAAGGCTCTTGCTGCCCCCATAGTGCCTTTTTTAGGCAAGGCTCAAAAGTCAACCCCACCTCCGTAAACAGCACAATTAACAAAAAACTGAGCGTTATGCTACTCGATGCCAGGAGTTTAAATTTCAAAATGCACGCACTCAAAGCACTCCTCAGTATGGAGAATGTAGACATCTGTGCAGTAACTGAAACCTGGTTCAAGGCTCCAGAGAGCACCCCAGCACTACCGGGCTACAAATCATACCACACGTTTCGGCCACAGAACATGGACCGAATCACAAATCACAAATGGAGGGGGTGTATCCATATTCATCAAGGATACCTACACCTCCAGGTTAGTGGCGCAGGATGATACCTCTGAGATCATCCGTGTGCAACTAACATCAGGCAAATCTACAATGCAAATTGTGGCCTGCTACAGATCACCCTCCATGACCCAGGACCACTACTCCTCCTTTCTGGAGACACTGGAAAACATGAAGGTCCTACCAAACACCCTGATACTGGGCAATTTCAATTACCCTACCATTCACTGGGAAAACTACTCTAGTACAAATTCCAAGGCCCAGCGCTTCCTGGAATTCATCAACTCAAATACCCTGGATCAGCTGGTAAACTCCCCTATCAGAGGTGAAAACATACTGGACCTGGTCATCACCAACATACGCGACAGGTGTTCCACACCTGAGGTCAACTAGTCACTGGTTAGATCAGACCATAAACTAATCACTCTGATGTCCTCACCCCACCACCAACCCCAACTAAGGAAACCACAGTAAAAAACTTTTCTAAAGCAAACTTCACCTTACTTAAGACAGAGGTGGTAAGTTTCAAGATGCAGAAACCTTTACAAATGCACTCTATGAGCACCTACAAGTATGCATGGATCATGCCATCCCTAGCAAAACCAAGACTCACTCCTCTAAGAGAAGGAAACCAGTTTGGTGGACCCCTCCAATAAACAGGCTATGCAATAGGAGGAGGAAACTAGTTCAGAAAAAAAGCAAATCCCAAGAAGGAAAGACATCCCTGATCAGTATCAGTATGAAACCGAGGTCCCTCCATAATCCAAGGCTAACTTCGAAAGATAAATAGCCAAGGATTCAAAAGATAACCACAAAGCCTTCTTTAGCTATGTTAAGAATCTAAGTGGCAACTCACAGATATGAACTAGTGCAAAATAGCACAAACTATACTGAACCTACTGATACTGCCAACATCCTGACAGATAGATTCAGTGCAAACTTCACCCCCCTCTCACCTCCAAAAGGGCCCACAATACCGGAAAAGTGTAGTGTCCCAAAAATCAGACGCACAGGTGAAAACAGCCCTTTCAAAAGCCAAAAACACAGCGTCAATGGGACCAGATGGTGTTCCAGGCTGTGCCTTGCACGAACTACAGAATGAACTAACCCCCCCACCTAAACACGCTGTTCAACCTCAGCCTCTCCACAGGCTACATGCCCATAGAATGGCGCACAGCAACGGTTATTCCTCTCCACAAAGGAGGGGCCACAACTGACCCTGGTAACTATTGCCCCATAAGCCTGACTAGCCTGGTCTGCAAGGCTATGGAGCGCATCATCATGGAACTCATTAACAAAGACACTGGGAACCTCCAAACACTTGGCCCGACCCAGTTCAGCTTTGTTAAGGGCAGATCATGCCTACTAAATCTGGTTGACTTCTTTGAGACAGTCACCAAGGCCATAGATGAGGGAAAGGTGGTTCACACAGCCTACCTTGACCTCGCCAAGGCTTTCGACACCATTCCCCACTTGGGTAATACAGAAAAACTCACCAGCCTGAACATAAACCCCTACGTCACGAGATGGGTTGCTAAATGGCTTACAGACAGAACTCACACGGTAAAAATAGCAGGCTCCAGGTCCGACTCTAAACCAGGTCACAAGTAGTGTCCTGCAAGGCTCGGTCCTGGGACCCCTACTGTTCGGCATATACTTCTCAGAAGTGCAGGCAAACACAAGAGGACTATGGATAACCAAGTTCGCCGATGACTGCAAACTGGGAGCCATAATTGACTCTCCACCTGACACGGACATCCTCCAAAAGGGCCTTACTGAGAGGGACACCTGGTGTCAAAGTCATGGCCTCAAGCTAAATGCCAAAAAATGCATAGTCATCCCGTTTGGGAAAAACAAAACACCCACGAATTACCACATAGGTGGCAGCCCCCTTAATACAGAAGAGGTAATAATAGTTCTGGGGACCCAGGTAGATAGTAATCTCTCCTTTGACAATCATATTGCCAAAGTAGTTAGGAAATCCTTCTATGTGGCCCATCTAATTACTAAAGGGTTCACATCTGTGTACCTCACAAGACACTTCCAACAGCTGGAAAGACCACAAAAGTACCTCACCAAGAGGATTACTGGTCTCAAACATATGTCCTATGCAGCCCGACTGAAAAAACTCCGGCTGTACTCAGTGGCATATCGCTTACTCGGAGGTGATCTCTGCCCGACTTACAAAGCCCATGTCCAACTCAGAATTGATGGACATGCTCCACCTAAAGAAATCCAAGTCACTGCTTGCCACGCCCTCTAGTGAGCTAAACCTGCTGGAGGGATAGATTCCTGTCACAGAGACTCCCCATGCTTGGGAACAAAATTCCAAATTACATCAGGCATTGCCCCTCACTAACACTCTTCAAGAGAGACCTTGACGAGTGGACGGGTAAAGTACAGTTGTGTACCTATCATAAATGTAGATGTTAGAGTGTATTCTCTGTTACAGTCATTACAATTGGGTTATCCTGCTGGCAGGCTACCCACAGTTTGCCTGAATTCCAAAGTCCTGGTCCAGCGTCGGTTGCTGTCGCCTCCTCCCTGACGTCAGTGCGCCAGGGGTATAAAAGATGCATCCAACGCCATTTTCTTCAGTTTTTCTTGCTCCAGATGTCAGGTGCCCCCAAAAGGGTAGGCTAATTTATGCCAATAAACATTGCATACAGTAAAGTAAAACTCTACCTTCATCTACAAGCAAATATACCACATAGGTTGTATAGAATAGAGAAGTACAGATAAGACCCAGCAAAGGAAAGGGGGATGATGGGTGGGTAACCTGGACTGCAACAGTGAATACACTTGAACATCTACATTTATGGTAGGTACACAACTGTACTATGTTCATCGTGTTTCACTGTTGCAGTCATTACAATTGGGTTGAATCCCAAAGCTAAATTTGGGCGGCTGGGGCTAAATAGGATTAGGACAGGCTATGAGGCCCTGCAGAACTGCAGTGGCAAAGCCTGCTCTAGATTTAGAGAAGAGAGGTAAGTGACAGTGCTTTGTAAAAGTGTGCACTGAACTCCAAGTTGCAGCCTCTAAGATGTCTTTGGTTGGTACTCCTCTGAGGAAGGCTGCTGAAGTGGCTGCTGCTCTGGTTGAATGTGGTCTAATGCCCTTAGGCACTGATTTGCCATGCTGTGAATAGCAGAAACGAATGCAGTGGCCTATCCATTTTGAAATAGTCTGCTTTGAGATAGCCTTTCCTTGTGATCCTGCAGCATATGCCACTAGAAGTTGTTCAGTCTTTCTGAAAGCTTTGGTTCTGTCCAAGAAGAAGCGTAGCTGCCTGCGAATGTCCAAAGAATGCAGAAGTCTCTCACCCTTATTCTGTGGGTTTGGATAAAAGGTAGGCAAATGAATAGTTTGATTCAGGGCCACAGTGGACACTACCTTAGGCATAAATGTCGGGTTTGTCCTCAGAGAAACCCTGTCCTGATGGAAAATGATAAAGGGTTCCACAGCCATGAGTGCCTGTAACTCTGAGACTCATCTTGCAGAGGTTATTGCTAGGAGCAGAGCTGTTTTCCAAGATAAGAATTTTATATCGGCTGTAGAGGCTGGCTCAAAAGGAGGCAGTGTGAGTTTTTCCAAGACATAATTTAGGTCCCATACAGGTATTGCTGCTCTCCTTGGAGGTCTTATGTTTTTGGCCCCTCGGAGGTACTGCCTTAGTAATGGATGAGAAAATAGAGGTGGTTCTGTATTGTAGTGAGCTGAAATGGCAGAGGCATGAATCTTAATTGAGGAAAAGGATAGGCCTTTGTCCAGCATCTCATAGGTTCATAGCTAGGTACTAGGCTATTGGCCCTAGGGCCTATATAAGCCTAGCCAAAAATGTACCCTGGCTTTCACCACCCAATAAAATTATTTTCCTGTGCCCCTGTCAAGCAGAAGCACAGAAGTGATCCCCGGGGTGAATTTCCTATTACCCATCCAATCATCAAGATTTTTCTTGAAGAGTGCTAATGAGGAGCTCTGTTTGACATAGATAGGTAGTCTGTTCCAGAGTATGGGAAGTCTCTGGGACAGGAATCTATCCCTCTAGCATGTTCTGTTTATTGTGGTGACAAGGTTTAGGTCCCTAGAGCATGTAGCTCAGAGGGAGGGATTGGGATTTCTTTAAGTGGAGCATGTCCAACAGCTCTGGGTTTGACATAGCTTTGTATGTTAGGCAGAGATCGCCTCTGAGTAGGCGATATGCGACGGAGTAAAAGCTAGAGTTTTTTGAGACTGTCTGCGTAAGGCATCTGTTTGAGGCCAGTAATCCTCTTTGGGAGGTATTTTTGCGGCCTTTCCAGTTGTTGTAGATGTCTTGTGAGGTACATACCAAAAGGGGCGTTGTACTGTATAATGGGTCTAATGAGTGATGAGTAGAGGGGAGCAATGACCTCTTTTTTTCTGGATGAGAAACTTTTTGTGATGTGGTGTGCTACGTAGAAGGATTTCCTGACCACTTTGGCGATGTGATTATCAAAGGAGAGACTACTGTCCACCCGTGTTCCCAAGGTCTCATCACACTTTTGGTGTTAAGTAGACTACCACCTATGTGGTAGTTCATGGGTACAGAATTTTTACCAAAGGGGATGACAAAACACTTTTGGCACTGAGCTTGAGACCATGTCGTTGACACCAGGCATCTGTCTCAGTGAGGCCCTTTTGTAGGATGTCCACATCGTTAGGAGTTTCAATTATGGCTCCTAGTTTGCAGTCATCTGCAAATTTAGTTAGCCAAAGACCTTCTGTGTTAGCCTGTACTTCAGAGAAGTAGATACCAAACAGGAGAGGACCCAGGACTGAACCCTGTGGTACTCCACTTGTCACTGGTCTGAAGTCTGATTTGGAGTCTGCTACTTTCACAGTGTGGGTTCTTTCAGTAAGCCAGTTGGCAACCCATCTTGTGACATAGGGATTTATACCTAAATTTAGGGAGTTTATCTATAATTCCAGAGGGGGGGATGGTGTTGAATGCCTTGGCGAGATCTAGATAGGCTGTGTGAACCACCTTACCCTCATCCATGGCCTTGGTGACTACTTCAAAGAAGTCCATCAGGTTTAGGAGACATGATCTGCCTTTTACAAACCCAAACTGTGCGGGGTCCAGGGTTTGGAGATCTCCAATGTCTTTGTTTATGAGTTCCATGATGATACGTTCCACGGCCTTGCAGACGAGGCTCGTCAGGCTAATGGGGCGGTAGTTCCCGGGGTCTGTTGTGCCCCCTTTGTGGAGTGGGATAACTGTCGCGGTGCGCCATTCAATGGGCACAAAGCCTGAGGTGAGGCTATGATTGAACATGGTACTTAGGTGGGGTGCCAGTTCATTCTGTAGTTCATGTAGAAGGCAGCCTGGGATGTTGTCAGGTCCCATGGATGCTGTTTTCTTGGCTTTGGAGAGTGAAGTGTTTACCTGTGCAGCCGTGATTACAGGGACTTTGCATTCTTCCAGTATAAAGATGGGCCCTTTAGGGGGTGAGAGGGGGTAAAGTTAGCACTGAACCTATCTGCCAGGATGTTGGCAATATCAGTTGGTTCTGTATATTTAGTGTCATTGTGCTGTAACTCAGAGCAGATCTGAGTGTTGCCATTGAGATTTTTAACATAGCTATAGAATGCTTTGTGGTTGTCTTTAGAATCTGTGGCAATTTTGTTTTCATAACTAGCTTTGGAGGATTTTATGAGGGATCTCAGCTTCTTACTGAGGCTGACCAGGGAGTTCCTCCAATCGTGGGATTTTACTCTTTTTTGCAACAGTTTCTTTCTTCTGTTGTAGAGTTTGTTTATGGCAGAAGACCACCAGATTGGCTTCCTTTTTTTGGAGGATAGCATCTTGGTTCTGTTAGGGATAGCATGATCCATGCACTTGTGTAAGTGCTTATAAAGTGCATTTGTGTAGGATTCAGCAGTGTACCTCTATTGTCCATCTGCATGGGTGTCATGAAGTTTGCCACTTCTGTCTTAAGAAGCGTGAAGTTGGCTTTGGAAATTTTCACAGTTGTTTTCCTAATGGGGGGTGGGAGCGGGATGTGGATGCCTAGGGTGATTAGCTTGTAGTCGGATCTGACCAACGAGGAGCTGACCTCTGGTGTGGAACACCGGTCACCCATGTTGGTGATGACCAGGTCTAGGATATTGCTCCCTATGGTGGAGATGTGGATAAGTTGATCCAAAGCATTGGAATTGATGATTTCCAGAAAACGTTGAGCAAAAGAGCTGGTACATGAGAAGTTTTCCCAGTTAATGGCAGGGTAGTTGAAATCATCCATTATTAGAGTGTTGGGTTGTACCTTAATATTTTCCAGTGTATCAAGAAAAGAGGAGTGGGAATCCTGGGGCATGGTGGGGGGTCTGTAGCAAGCTACAATCTGGATTGCGGTTTTGCCCAGAGTTAGTTGAATTTGGATAATCTCGGATGCATTATGCTGAGCAACTAGCTTGGAGGTGTGGATATCCTTAATGAATATGGACACGCCTCCACCTTTAGTGTTTTGGTCCGGGTTTGGTGGCCGAAAGGTGTGGTATGAATTCTAGCCTGGTAATGCAGGGGTGCTCTCTGGAGCTTTGAACCAGGTCTCTGTCACTGCACAGATGTCAATGTTCTCCATTTTATGGAGTGCCTCCAGTGAGTGCATTTTGAGGTTTAGACTTCTAGCATTGAGTAGCATTACCCTCAGATTTTGCTTGCTTGTACCTGTTACGGTGGTGAATTTGTCATTTGAACCTTGCCTAAAAAAGGCACTATAGGGGTGGCAAGAGCCTTTGCCAGTATCCGGAATCCCAAGGGTGACAGGTGCAGGCCATCTCTGGCAAAGCAATGTGGTCCGTCGATCATGTCATCTCAGGCAGACAGATACTGCCTTAGAATGACACCAGAAGCTTAGCCAATTGTTAAAGTCAATCATTTTGTCCTTGTACTGTGGTGTCATTCTGGGTGATGGCAGGATGCTACTCAGGGCTAGGGTCATACCGGCCTGGGCTACAAGATCAGAGAGCTCCTCCATGTCTCTTTTCATGTAGTCCAGGGAGGTACATCTCAGGTCATTCACACCAACATGGACAATGACAGAGTCATATTTGTACTTGTTGTGGAGTGACCAGAGTGCGTGCGTTATGTGGCGGATCCTGGCACCTGACAGGCAGCTGACAGTAACTTTTTCCTTGTTTAGCCTGGTGAGTGGAACATCAGTGTGCCTGACTATAGAGTCACCTATGACTAGAGTGTTGGGTACTTTACATACCTCTCAACCATACCGAATTACTCGGTAAAAAACGAGTTTTGGGGTCCAAATGAAGGGGTGCCACGATTTCAGAGTGACATTCAGTCACGATTTTTTTTCATTTATTTTTTTTAGGTTTTTGAATCACCGTACGTTCGGAGCTGACGTCATCATGTGCGCGGTGACGTCAGCACCGTCAGGGCTACCAGCCAGTCGGAAGTGAGTTCAAGGAGCTCATGTTGTCATTTCCGGCTGGTCTAGCTCAAATGCAAGCGGGAAATCTCACTCGCGATTACAGGGAAATGTATTACAGCAGTCAGCAACCACTCCAGCTCTCGCACAGTGAAATTTATTCGCAGCTTTGGTTGGATTTATTAGCTCTGCAGGCCATTGGAACTTGGAAGTCAGCAGCACTTTGGATTTAGCTCTGCCGTTCAGGATGGGTTACAAAAACAGGGAAGTCAGCAGCACAGCACGCTCGTTTGTATCCAGGTTTGGCTTAACGTGTGTGTGTGTGTGTGTGTGTGTGTGTGTGTGTGTGTGTGTGTGTGGTTACTTTACAAGAAGCCTTAAAAGAATGGTCTGGGAAGCAAAAACTACAGACAGTTGGAGACAGCTTGTCTGAATCGAAGTAGATGTCAGATGTTTCTGCTGCATTTACTATATTTTTAAATACGTGGTAGTGTCAGAAACAAGTTCATTCATTTAGTGTGAGAGTGTTGAAGGACACAAGATTCCGGATTTTGTCTATCAGTTTTAACAGAGATGTTTGAAGGCTAGAAGCTATTAATAATCTTCACCCTATAGTCTTGAATGGGATGTATATATTTACTTTTGTTAACTAGGTTGGAGGAATGATGACCCTTTTCAGCCTCTATGTGGGCCATAAGGTAAGGCAAACCTACAACAGCAGCCAAAGGTGAAACAAACAGGTTTAATATGGTACAAAAAATAAACAAAATTACTTGTATATTTAAAAAAATACAATACTAAAAATAAATGCATTGAAAATGCACTCATAACCAAAGGTGCTAGTCTGTCAAACATTTTTGTACAAGATTTAAGTTGAGAATATCATCCCTGGCAAGAAAAAATATACATCCATAGTTAGTAGAGAGGAGAGTTAACAAGTATCATTGAAGCAAGAACATTTATTTTATTTAACAAGTACTCCTTAAATCTATTTATAAATAGATGGAGATCCTGTGAGTTAGTAATGTCAGTGGGAAGACATTTCCAGTAGCAAAGGGCAAGTTTGAAGAATAATTACTCACAGCTGGCTATGGTAAAAAGAAGGCCTACTGAGTTTAATGCCTGAGTTGCGATGAAAGCTACAAGATGATTCATGTGTTAGTAACCTACTGGCAAGCAGAGGGCAAAATTGTTTTGTTCACTTGCATATGTTTTGACTGAGAAACAGACTTTAACCAGAAAGGGCTTCCAGGTCATGCCTGAAAGGAGACATTTGTGCCTAGGAGACTTAACCAGATTATCTATTGAACAGATTACATTGTGTGACAGGAAGAGGAGGAGAGAGAGAGACTGACATGCTGGTGTTTGGTATTGTAGAAGTTAGGTTAATGATTTGGAGAGGAGTCCATTAAGGATTCTCTATTTAACTGTTGAAAGTGGTGTGTGTGTGTGTGTGTGTGTGTGTGTGTGTGTGTGTGTGTGTGTGTGTGTGTGTGTGTGTGTGAGAAAATGCCACACCTGGTGACTAGAGGTATTTCAGCTAAATAAAGCCTAAAGTCCCCAGACACCACCATTTCTCAGCCTTGTCCAGATTTGTTGTGCTAAGAGTTGAGAAGAGCTATGATGGGAAGTGAGAAGTGAATTTGTATTCCCCATTATTGGCTTTGTTTGTCCAGGTTTTTTGTGCCAAGAGGTTGAGAGCTATGGTGAGAAATGAGAACTCAATTTACTAAATGATAGCCATTAAGTTTCAGTCTTCCTATATTTTAGGAAACTGCTGATCTGGAATAGTGGTATGTTGCTCTGACTGTAGTGCACAGGGTCCCGGGTTCGTGACATGCATGGTGGTAACAATATTTTATTCTAGCAACTTTCCAAAATTATACAAGCAATGTTTAAAATGTGTCCCTGTTTTTTGACCTTTTGCCCCCCCCCCCCCCAAAAAAAAAAAAAACTGAACTTGAAAATAAGTGTGCGAGAAGCTGTGCAAGATGCATATGGCTTACACTACTGTCATTCTATTTATAGTGTGGGTGTGAAAGTAGACTTTTATGATGGAAATGTTCTGAATTGAGCAGTTTTGTCATTACTGGTTCATGCATTTGTTTCATTGTCTACAGTACAGCCTACTGGAAAAATGTTAAAACAATAAATTTAAAATACGCTCTAACAAGTGTGTTGTATTATATACAATGAATATAACTTAATAAAGTCTGGAAGGTGTAACAAAGAAAAGGACACATGTTTCTTGTTTTGTGTGTAAGGGGCCAATGATTTGAAAACAGCACAAAGGTAATCTTTATTCTCCACTGGCCAGATGCATTTTCTTTGGCTGTGGTGTGGGTTTCAGTGTTATTTCAATGAATGTGAGTTTCAAGGGCAGATAAGTTTTAATGCCAAGTCTATTTTCATGGAGACAGTATTGCTTTGTTTAGCAGATGTCAAAATAAAATCCAAATAATCATTGTAGAAGTAAAGCAGTATGCACACATGAGTGTTTATGGTAAATGGGGTGAAATCACCAGGTAATGGGACACTGGAATGGCTGCAGGTGGTGGTGCCTTACTTTGGTTGTCTGTTCTTCAGTTTGCATTTGAATGTTTATCCCACAATTCCACTGGAGTGGGCAGGGTTACATAATTATGTATGCAAATCAGATGTTAATTAGCATACAGATTTGTACCTATTTTTCATGGGCCTTGTCCAGATTTTTGATGTTTCCAGGTTGAGAGGTATGGTACTTTATGCCTTATGGGCTGTAGTTGAGTGGCACTCAGTGTAGTTGAGTATGTGGACTGTGTGTCATTTGGGTTGTGTTGGGAGGGTGGAGGTTGCTTGCATTTCTGCTTTGGAGGTCTCTGTTGTTTGGGCAGATTAGTACAGAGAGCCTCCGCAAATGTAGGTGAGTGCTTTGTGGTTGTGTGTGTGTGTTTTGGTGGTGTAGGTTTTGAGGGACTATGTGATGAGTGTGGTGCGGTGCAAGTGTTTACCTTCACCTCCTGACTGTCTAGGCCTGTCTTTGGTAAAGAGAGCTTTGCTTCCAGTTTGGCTATATAAGTGCATCTCTCACAGGTCGTAGTGTTGGGTGGTAGGAGGAGAGGGTTGTCTGTGTACATGAGGCAATTGCTGCATTGTCTCAAGATGCCCAGATTCATCAGGTAGACAGGAGAAAACACTGGGAGCCGACCTTTAGACATGCCTGATTAGGTGCTTATTTATTAAGTACTAAAAACTGTTTTCCTCTAGACAAGTGAGGAAAGTTGAGTGCTGTAGTAATTTGTAACTTATTTAGTGCTTACAATGAGTTCTGAACAAGTGCTGAGATCAAAGAAACAGATGAGTGCTAAAACTAAAAAGCTGGCTAGTTGCAAGGGAAATTTTGAAAAACAGACTTTATGGCGCCAGGAATACTTTAACCCCAGTTAAGTGGGGTTAGGAGCTCACAAACAGTCCTGGACACAGCAAATCCGTATCTGACCTGCCACAGGAAAGGGGGGAAGCAAGCTTAGAATTCTTTTTTCCAGTAAAGTGGAAATGGAGAAAGCTGGAACAGAAGTTAATTCAACGATAAGAATCTGAGTGGGTTGGCCTTCACAAAATGTTCTCTATTAGATTGAGTGAACTAATGACACTAGACTGGGAGGAGTGTCACAGATCAAATATACAGTATGGGCGGGCAACTGCAAAGCCACCAAGTATAAAAACACAACACTACAGAGGGTGGGTGGATGAGGAAAAAAAAAATTACAGTTCCTAGCTGTAGCCACTAAATGAAAGTTTTAAAAAGATCAAGGAGCAGACTAGAGATTGCTTTTAACAGACAAAAATGCACAAAAAGGTTCGGACAGAGCAATCAAACAGAAAATACAACTCTCAGTATGAAAAAGCAGTTTACAGTTAAGTAATGTTAAAACAGTTTAAAACAGTACATAAATGCAGTGAAACAATAAAAAAAGCTTTATAACAGTGCAAAAATATAGTAGATCAACTGTATAGCACAATTATAAGCGTTTCAGAAGTGCAATTCAGTGAAATAAGTTTAAGAAATAACTTGGCCTGCTCTTGGAATCTTAAGGAATTTCCACTTATGCAATGCAATCCAGAGCCTGACAATACAAGCAGAGCCTTTATAAGACACAGGGTTTATATAGCAGTAAGAATGGAAGAGTTGGGAAGATCAGATTACTCCTCAGCCCCTGCTATTACCCAATCACTCGTACTACAGAAGGTCAGGAGGCCTTGTTACTCTCAATAACGAAGACAATCAGCAGAAAATAGCTGCCAGAAACACAAGCAAAACTTCCAGCCTACACAACAGGCCTCTATCAAGATTATGCCACCTGAGCAGAACACAGAAACCTCACTTTAAAAGCATAGAAAGAACACCCACAAATAGAAAATCCAAGTTAAGTATTGTAAAATCTCAGTTAAGTATTGTAAAATCTGAGGAATATTTGGTACAATCGTGTCAATTCCTTGTGCCTGGTTCCAAGCACAGAATCTCCTCCATTTTTCTGCATAAGATTTTCTGGTGCTAGGCCTCCTGGTCTCCAAAATAACATCCATCACTGCTTTAGACAGAGGCATGTTTTGAATGGTTATATTATCCGCCATGCTGCCAGGTTTAAGGTCCTGAGTTGGCTGTGCAGGATCGGACTGTTTTGTTGGGTCAATAAGTGAGGAATTTGAGGCAATGTCCAGGCTGGACATTGAGACAAGCTCTTTAGGATTGGGTACCAGTGCTGGCGGGGTCAGTCTGGGGCAATCAGTATCATTTTTGGCTTCTCTTGTCTGACCTTTAGGAGTACCTTGGGGAGAAGAGGCAGTGGGGGAAAGGCATATACTGTTAAAGTTTTCCAGCTGAAAGATAGAGCATCCACTTTCCATGCTAGCTTGTGATAAGTCCTTGTGCAGAATTTCTGTAGTTGGCAGTTGTGAGGCGAAGCAAATAGGTCTATGTCCGGGCATCCCCAGTTCCTTGTTATCATGCTGAAGACTTGTGGATCCAATTTCCACTCGTGGGGATCCATTAGGTTTCTGCTTAGTTAAATCTGCCAGAGAATTTATCCTTCCTGGCAGGTATTGTGCTTGCAGATGTACTTGGTAAGTCAATGCTGTGTCCCACAAAGTCATGGCTAGTCTGCAGAGGGGGTAGGAATGTCTGCCTCCCTGCTTGTTTATGTACCACATGACTGTAGTATTGTCCGTCTTTATCAATAGTTGTCCTGGATGAAGTAGATCCTTGAAGGCTGTCAGGGCATTTTGAACAGCAAGCATCTCTTTTTGATTGATATGTCGATGCATTTGGCTTGCGGACCATGTGCCCTGAATACATCTTCCTGCCATATGGGCTCCCCAGGCATAATCTGATGCATCTGTTGTTAATGTCTGCCTGGCTGTGGGTAAAGTGAAAGGCTGTCCCTTGTTGTGGTGACAGGCCTCTGCCCACCATCGAAACTCCTGTTGCAGGCAGGGAATGAGGGTAATTATTGTTTCCAGGCTGTGGCAATGTTGAGTCCAAACACTTTTTAGATACCATTGTAGTTTCCCCATATGCAGTCTTGCATATGGAATTAGCAGAATGCAGGATGCCATGAAGCCCAAAGCCTGCAGAATTTTTCTTGCAGATAACTGGGTCTTTGTTGCCAACATTTTGAAATAAGTAGTCGGTTGTTTTTGTTTGTCTGGCATGAGATAAACCATCTGGGCAGTTGTATTTAAGCTAGCACCCAGAAATATTCTCTTGTGAGGGTACTAGTTTTGATTTCTTTTCGTTTACTGTGTACCCTAGGTATGGTAGTAATCTTTTTAAAAACGCCAGATGCTGTAGTAGAATGTCCTTGTTCTCTGCTTGAATAAGGCAATCGTCCAAGTAAGGATAAGTTTGTATTCCTCTTTGTCTGCAAAATGCAATTACTGGTGGCAGGCATTTTGTGAAGACCCCGGGCGCAGTAGATAAGCCAAAGGGCAGTGTAGAGGATTGGTAGTGCATTGAGCCAGCTATAAATCTGAGGTATCTTCTGCATGAATGTCTGATTGGGACATGCGGGTATGCCTCTTTTAGGTCTAAAGTCACATGCCATGCCTTCTTGCCCAGCATGGGCAAAAGCTGCTGCAGAGTCAACATTTTGAATTTCGGAATATCCAGAAATGTGTTTAGAATAGACAGGTCCAGTACCAGTCTCCATGCATTGTCCTTTCTGGGCACCAAGAAGAGTCGAGTAAAATCCTAGTCCCTGCTCTTGCTGTGGTACTCGCTGAATGGCCCTCATGTCCATGAGGGCTGAAACTTGTTTTTGAGCCTCTGCCCATTGATTGTGTGGCAGGTCTGGCATTCCGTTTGCCCTTGGCAGGGTGTGAAAATGGAACCTGTAGCCTTGAGAAACTATATTCAGGACCCATTTGTCCTGGGTGATCATGTGCCAATTAAGTGCTAGTTTTCCCCCTAAAGGGGCTGCCAGAAGATAAGTGCTTGGTGCTGGCAGGGGAAAGTCTCAGTCATTGAGACTGTTTCCTGTATGGCTGTGATTTATCTTCTCCGCTTTTGGAGGTAGAAGCACCCCATTGTTTAGACTTGTATGAGCCCTGGGGCTGGGATCTGCCTCTGGGGCCTGTCTGACACTGGAAATGACCGCTAAATCTGGGAGGTTGTACCTGTAAGAAATCCTTGACTGTTTGCATAGATTTAGCTTTGTCCTCCATTTTCTTCAACACCTCTTCTGCTTTAACACCATACAAGGTATCATGCTGTAACGGAGCATCTAATAATTTTGCTATAACATGATCAGGCAGATTCTGTTCCTTTAACCAAGCATGCCTCCTAATGACAGAACCCGTAACAGTGGCCCTGCAGGAGGCCTCCAGAGAATGAAAACCACATTGCAAAGTATGCTTTCCCACTTGTTCAGCTGCATGTAATAAATCCTGCATTTCTTTGTTTTCTGTACATTCAGAATTTGTCAACATTTTCTGTTTTAGTAGTGACATAAGATACTGTTGATATTTAAGCATATGAAACTTGACAATTTAAGGCCCTTACAGCCAAGGTAGCAGAAGTGTAAATCCCCCCCCCCCATCTGTCCAGGGCCCTTGAATCCCTATCAGAGGGAATAGGGTTTTTTGCAGTGGACGCCTCAACCCCTTTGGGACCCTGAGATATAGTTTCTGGGTCAGCAGCAGGGTTTTTATAAAGAAATTTATAAAAATCAGGAACCCTGTAGTACCTGTCTGGCTTAACAGGAGCTGGTGGTAGAGAGTCACGAGTGAGACTGGACTCTATAAATACATCGTCTACAATGTCTAAAACAGGAGGAATAGCAAGGGGCCTGTGCTGAGGTAGTAAATGAAAATCTCTGAGCCTTTTCTTAGATTCTGAATAATCTTGGCTCTCCCAATGAAAATGCTCCCTCATAGTATGCAGGGTCTCCCCAAAAGAATAATCTTCAGAAGGAGAGGCTGAAGGGATAGATTCTTCAGCATCAGAATCCTCATAAGGAGGAAGAGAGAGTATCCCTGTTCAGAAGAGGAATCAGAGGAAATGGAAACCTGATCTGAAGATTCATATTCTGTCTCTTGCCTAGGTCTCTTATCAGGAGGGGGATGGAAACCCCTGATCAAAGTAATTAGGTCTTCGGCCATTTTAAGCATCTGTTTTTTAGGCATGGCGGCCTGTCCAGGGGAATGTTGTACTTGTTTCTTTGTCTTTAGAGGTGCTTTAGTCTTTACCTTTGAAGCTGAAGTCGTTTTTACATACAACTGTGTAGGCCTGAAAACACCCTCAGAAGCAGATGCCTGCACAGCGGCTCCGGACCCATCTGAGGGAATAGTTTCCGAGGGTCCAATACCTTGTGTTTCCAGCGGCCTAGTCGGCTCCACGTGGGAGTCGGAAGCGGCCTGTTGCTCTGAGGTAGCTGGCGTCAGGGGCTGTGAAAGCACCTCGCTGAGAACCGGCGACTGGCCTAGCCAAAGCTTCGACGTCGGTTTTGGACCTCGGATGCCTGTCCTTTTCTTTGTCTTTGTGCTTGTGCTTTTTATAAATTCCGGTAGTTGGCTGTTCCAACGGCATTATATAATTAAATCTTCTGCCAAAATAATGAAATGCAAAATCGTACCGATGCTTAATAGTGCATTGGTTAAATCTAGCACAAAACCGACAACTAGCAACATCGTGGTCAGGGCCTAGGCAAGGAATACAGTAAGAATGAAAATCCTTATGAGGTATTTGCTTCCTACAAGAAATACAATTATTAACTTTTTCTGACATCGGTCTGGAGCAAGAAAAAAATTTCCCCAACGGGGTACTTAGATTTAATGAAGACTTTGGATCTGAAATTCAAACTTGAAAATCTGCCGACCGGCACTTGCGAACTGCTTTTGCTTAGAGCACTGCGCGGCAAGAAAGACTGGAGAAAATGGCGTAGGATGCATCTTTTATACCCCCTGGCGCACTGACGTCAGGGAGAAGGCAACAGCAACCGACGCCGGACCAGGACTTTGGAATTCAGGCCGACTGTGGGTAGCTTGCCAGCAGGATAACCCAATTGTAATGACTGCAACAGTGAAACACGATGAACATCAGTAAATATACCCCTAGGATCACTTAATTGGCTCTGCTTGACAGAGGATCAGTTAACTAATCAATGGGGCACGAAAGCAGACACGCTCTGGCTAGGCTTATATATGCCCTCGGGCAGATAGCCTAGTACCTACCTATGAATCTATAAATGGAAAGAAAAATGGCTGCTAAACCTGATTTTAAGCGGAAGACTTGAAGGGGGATTGTTATTCCACCTTAAGAGGCTATCCCTTAAGAGGCTATCTGGCATTAAGCGATGCACTTTGGTTGGCGTCCTTTTAAAAGGACATCATTACACCAGGTTTCTGGTCATGACAAGCCAGCAGTATTCAATCAAGCCCCTTGTACCCATACAAAATTAATACAGCATTAGTCAGTGTAGAAAAGAGCCCCACTCATCCCAAAAGCAGCTTACAGAGATCAAAAACACATGTAGGTCACAGATAAATGAAGCCATCAGCACGAGGTCAACAATAACCATACAACACAGTTACAAACATTGCATTGGAGTGATAGCCATCAGCACATGGCCATCTATAACCCTAAAACACAGTTACAAGTATAAATGCAGAGTTTAGCACAATAGTTGCTTAGGGGCTTGCAAATGATAGACAGATATGCTGAAAAGACCTACCGGGAGGCAAAAACAATGTATGCACATCTGTACACACAAATACACACACACAGACGTGTGTGTATGTATACATAAGATACCTGGGACTTATACATGATAAAACTGTTCTTTGTGTGACAGATTAAGTCATAATTCACAAACTAAGTTCCCTATCCTACAATTCAAGATATTTCATGTTACTCTTATTCCATTTACCGTTTTTCTACCTTTTTTTTAATGTTAAGTGTAGTGCTCTGTACGGCTGCCACCTTTCTATGTGGTGAAAACCTGGCCAAAGCCAGACCCCCTTGCACTTCCTGAAACCCCACCCCTCTACACCCATTTCCCAGCCCACCCTACCCACTCTCCCATCCATTTTATGGCGCAAATGCAGACATCACAAGATGGAATGCCTTCCTTTGCTTTTTTTTCTCCTTTTTATAACAAAGTACCAGTATTTAACGTGTCATTAGCGATGCTTTTCAACTAAAAACGTATTCTGATGCTGATTTTTTACCAACTCCAGCATTCTGTTTTTGCAGATAAACCGAATTCTGGAGTTTGTACAGTGCTTTCCAGAGTACCTGACCAACACGATGATTTCCGGGTAGTCTGAAAAAATACCAGAGAGGTGGTAATGTTAGTGGTCTGTCTGACTTCAGGGACTGCTTATGTTGTTTTTAATTAAAAGTGCTTTAACTTAGTTTAGCAATCTACTTAAGTAGGTTTACTTTTAGTTAGTTCACATCATTAGAATTCATTTTGTTTGGTGGTAATGTCTAACTGGTTAGCTATGGCAATTGTTCAAATGCTTTAGTCTTTTAACTGGTTTCAAAAACAAAATTTCATTTGCAGGACTGACTTAGTTGGGCTTTGTTGTTTTGGAAGATTGTAACATTTTGAATCAAGACAGCTACAAAGTTCTTCTGTCTCATTGGCCTGATTGTAAAATCAATGAGAGGGAATTCTTGGAGCTGTCGCAGTCAAAATGGACCAGCAATAATTTAGTGCAGTCTTTTTAATAAATAAATGTCACAATGCAGACCAACTCCAACCCCAATAGTACAAATAAATAAAATAAAATAAAAGCCACCTTTGCACATAACGTTTTGTGCAGCTGAGTAAAGAATATTATTTTTCAATCTTATTGTCCAGAAAATACATGTTGATTCCTCACTTGTTGTTCTATTAACTTTTAAAGTTAGATGGAGTACTATTTAAAACTTGTTCCTTTTTTGAGGTCTTGGTCCACCTATTATCCTTGATCTAAGAAGTTGAACTGCATTTTACTCTTTTAGTCATAAAATGTTTTCTGGCAAATTATGGATTTCAGTCATTAAATAATGGCAGACACATTAGGTTTAGACTTCATATCCTTCAAAAAATGTTTGCAAATAAGGTTGCTAGAATTCAAGCTTTATAGAAGTATGCGAGAGTAACACTTAAAATTGGTCCCAAAGTTTGGGTCTTTGTGATTCTTGAGCTAAGAGGCTGCGGAAGTGTAAAGTTGTGTGTGTGTGTGTGTGTGTGTGTGTGTGTGTGTGTGTGTGTGTGTGTGTGTGTGTATATAATCTACATGTTTTGCTTTCAAATGTTTGAACTGTGGAGGAGTTTTTAGTAGAGGCTGCTAGCAGAAGACTAAATTCAAGTTGAATGAGTAGGATTCCTTTCCCTACTGCACATCTAGCTACAGTTACTGTTGCAGGGCTCTGTTTACAACATTTTGATTTGATAATTGGCTGTTTCCTGTGTTTCTGATTTAATAAGCCTCTGTTTGGACTGGTTTCTGCTCGTTTGCTCAAAGCTGCAGTGAGTTAGGCCTTCTGCCCTTGCTCTAATGTTTTCCAAATACTTGCTTATAGACTACAAAAGATAGGTGTTTATTTTCAGTTTTCTGCACTTTCTGATTAAAACATTTGCTGCATATCTGTTTATTTAAACAGTGCAGCTTTGTTTTACTGTATTTTCTTGATTATCTGCTAATTGAATTCCTCTTGCAACACTAATTACTGTTCATCTTGTTTTGTTCATTTTGTTTTCTGCACTTGGAAAAAAAAACATAAGCATACACAAGGTTCAGGTTTTTGCTGAATCTAGTACCGTTTATGACCTTTGCAGCTTGTAAAACAGTTAATCTTTTGTCTGGAGATGGCATCCTGTGCCCTAGGGGGAAGAAGGTACAGTTAGGACTGATCTAGCTAGAGTTACTGTTGCAGGGCTCTGTTTAACGTGTTTTGATAGGATAATTTGAACTTTGGCTGTTTCTTGTTTTTCTGCTTTAATAAGCCTCTGCTTGAACTGGTTTGTGCATGTTTGAGCCTGTTTATGCATGTTGTACTACTGTGCAGAGAGATGCCGGTTACAGATGCCTGCTTTCTAGCCTCACAAATATTACCTAAACTTACTCACACCTGCCCCTGCTGTATTCCCTCCAACTGTTATAGCCAGACCAAGATTATTCCTAGGACCACGAACTGTCAGTTTCTCTACCTGCCTGGTTGACATGGATCTACTGAGACAGTGTAGCAACTGCCTCATGTACACTGACAATCCCCTACTTAAATCATTCCTGTATCACTTGTGCACATATTATGAAACTGGAATCACAGCTCTCGTGCGCAACAGATAGCAAGACAGAGCAGGCTGTCAGCCCACCTACCAGAGCTCCCACTCATGACAAAAAGCATACACATAGACCAACATATGTGGAGGTAATCACAAAAAACCTGCCTAAACACCAGAGACCTCCAAAACACATGCATACTAAATCTTAACACCCAGAACACACAATACGCACAATGACAAACACAAGTGTCTCACCATCAAAGGCCATAAGGCAACACACATCCACTCCAAATATCTTAGTCATAGGAGACTCTAGTGAGACACACAGACATCCCCTCACTAGTCTGAACAAGGAGAAAGTCAGTCAGCTGTCTTTCTGGTGCCAGGATTCGTCACAACATGCAGGTACTAAGTTCCTCAACAACAAGTACCATTATGATTCGGTCATAGTACATGTTGGCATGAATGACTTGAGACATACCTCCCTGGACTACATGAGGAGAGACATGATTAAGCTCTCTGATTATGTGTCACAGGCAGGTATGTCCCTAGCCTTGAGCAGCATATTACCCCCACCTAGGATAAAACCACAACATAAACAGAAAATCATTGACTTCAATAATTGGCTTAATTTCTGGTATCATTCTAAAGGGATCCAGTTTCTGGTTGCCCTAGGATGACATGATCAATAGATCTCAATGCTTTGCCAGAGATGGTCTTCCATCTGTCACCCCTGGGATTTTGGCTACTGGCAAAGGCTCTTGCTACCCCATAATGCCTTTTTAGGCAATGTCACAAGGACAAAATTCCTGGTGTAAAAATGTCATCAAAAATAACCTCAAGGTTATGCTGCTAAATGCTAGGAGTCTTAGCATGAAACTGTACTCAATGGAAGCAGTCCTCACCATGGAAGACACGGACATCTGTACAGTCACAGAAACCTGGTTCAAGGCAGTGGAAAGCACCCCAGCCATATCGGGTTACACCTCCTACCACACGTTCAGACCACAAATGGAAGGCTTGAAAACTAAATGAGGCGGTGTATCAATATTCATTACATATAAATACAGCTCCAGACTGGTTAAAACAGTAAGTTGCACCTGAAGTGTCTCCAGGGAATCAAACAGTTGGAAGGACACCTATTCAAGTTACTGCCAGCTACAGGACCCCCTCCATGAATCAAGGCACCCACTCTGCCTACCAGGATCTACTGGAATCCATCAAGATACATCCAAACACTATGGTTTAGGTGACTTTAATTAGCCATCCATCGAATGGGCAAATTACTTGTGCTCAAACTCACTTGTTCAAAGGTACCTAGAGTGTATTAACAACGCCTTGGACTAGCTGGTGGACACCCCAACTAGGGGCGGCAACATCTTGGATCTGGTTCTTACCAACATGGGGGACCATTGTAGCACCCTCACTGTGAGGTCTTCTATTGCCAGATCTGACCAGAAATCAGTCTCATTTGAAGTAATTTTCACACCGGAACCCTCCCCAACTTCTAAGGAATGGTATAAATGCTTTACTGCACCTTCCCCCCCTCAAATATAACTGGCAACTATGCAGAGTCCTACATCAATGCCTTTTACAAACACCTGTATAACTGCATTGATGTAGCCATACCAGCTAGGACCAAAACAAGCTCTGCTTGGTGGACAACTGCTACGAACAGGCTTTATAATAAGAGGAAGAAACTGTTGTCCAAAAGTAAGAGGAAGTGTGCCCTAAACTGGAAACACTCCTTCCACAGCTTAAACAAGCAAATAAGACGTCTTGTGAAGTCCTCCAGTGCAAATTACGAATCCAAGTTAGCGTCCTCAACTAAGGACAACCATAAGGAGTCCTTTAGTTACATCTGTAGCCTAAAAGACAAGACCAAGACTTGCACCAGACTGGTTGTTAATGATATCACATACACGGAGCCTGTGGACATAGCAAACCTGTTAGCCAACAGGTTCTGTGAAAATATCACCCCCCTGTCCCCACCACACATACCCCATGACATTCCTTCCACCTGTCACCCACCTTGCATCTCTAAAGAGAAGGTAGTAAATGCCCTCTCTAAGGCCAAAAACAATGGATCTATGGGACCTGAAAATATCCCAGGCTACGTCCAATATGGGCTCCAACAACAATTAGCAACACCATTGGGTAACCTTTACAGTCAGTCTAAGCACTGGCTTCATCCCAGCTGAATGGAAAATGGCCACCATTGTCCCCTTACACACGGGTGACTCTTCCACTGACCCTGGAAACTACAGACCTATTAGCCTGATTACCCTTATCTACAAGGCCATGGAGAGACCCGATCTCAAAAAATACTTAGTCAGGAAAAACTGCTAGAAGCTTCAAATAAAAATTTGCGTTCATTATACAACAGATTTTTGAAAAACAGTACATAGATCAAGAAACTTTGACCTGTTTGGAAAAGGAAGTGCGAAAATATAAACAAAACCTAGAGAGATATTTGAAAAATACAAAAAAGAAATATGGACATGTGAAAGAAAAAGAGATTTAATATGGTGTAATATTTATGCAAAGGAGAAAGCAAAACTAACCGATACAAAAAGAGCAGCACCAAAGATATTTGAAGAGAAATACAGGAAAATGAATCTGGCTATGGAAAACTTTACAATACAAAAAATAAGACGACTAAGAGGAAAAGTATAAAAAAAGAGATTAATAATGGAGAAGTCAAAGAAATAGAAATTGTGGTTATGGAGCAGCTGCAAAGAGAAGGATTCAGTGTTGAAAATCAAATGCAGAAAGCACCACAACAGGATAGAGAAATGGATATCCAAACTAAGGAGAAACCAGTGGAACAGGAAGCAACAGGTCAGGTGCCATATCAAGATATTTTGGAGCCTTCCACAAGAAACCAGTATAAAACGTTCACTTGAAGCTAGACAGCAAGGAAAGAAACAGGAAACTGTGGAAACTGATGCAGTCAATGTTGAGGAGTGATAGGCCAGTGAGTTCCCATATGACAGAGCAACAGATGACACAGGGTGAAATTGAAGAGAATGTGCCAGAGGAAGATGCTATAGAACTTTCTATAGAATGCCAGCAGGAAACAGAAAACAAGGGATGTGCCCTCAGTTTGGAAGAAAATGAGCTAAGAAGAGTTGCTTGATTTAACGGGCATGGATAGATATATCAAGATCAAATGAAAGAAAAAGACTGCAGAAGGTCAATAAAACCCAAAAAGTAAGAAGTCTGATAAGACACATGAATGTAGTAATTAGGACTGTCCAGAGAGCCATGCAATATAACAGAAGTAAACAGGACATATTACTGTGCTGCTAAATTAATAACTGATAAAGTTCTACCACAAGATCACAGGGTAGTGAGGAAAAGGAAGGGGGAGAAATATCTCCACCTCTCCAGGGTCTCCTCCACCTGTTCCCTACTCTCACTACAGATCACCATGTCATCTGCAAACAACATAGTCCATGGGGACTCCTGTCTGATCTCATCTGTCAACCTGTTTATCACCATTGCAAATAAGAAAGGGCTCAGAGCTGATCCTTAATGTAATCCCACCTCCACCTTAAACGCATCTGTCACTCCCACCGCAGACCTCACCGCCGTCACACTACCCTCGTACATATCCTGCACCACTCTTACATACTTCTCTGACACTCCAGACTTCCTCATACAATACCACAACTCCTCTCTAGGCACCCTGTCATATGCTTTCTCTAAGACCACAAAGACACAATGCAACTCCTTCTGACCTTCTCTGTACTTCTCCATCAACACTCTCAGAGCAGCAAACATCGCATCTCTAGTGCTCTTTCCTGGCATGAAACCATACTGCTGATCAATAATCATCACCTCCCTTCTTAACCTAGCTTCCACTACTCTTTCCCATAAGTTCATGATGTGAATGATCAATTTAATCCCTCTGTAGTTACTACAGCTCTGCACAACACCCTTATTCTTAAAAAATCGGTACCAAAATACTTTTTCCATTCCTCAGGCATTCTTTCACTTTCCAAGATTTCATTAAACAATCTAGTTAAAACTCCACTGCCATGTCACCTAAACACCTCCATGCTTCCACAGGTATGTCATCTGGACCAACAGCCTTTCCATTATTCATCCTCTTCTTAGCACTGCACTTCATGATTCACTATCCACACATCATCCAACCTTCTCTCCCTCTCATTCTCTTCATTCATCAGCCCCTCAAAGTACTCTTTCCATCTGTTCAACACACTCTCCTCGCTTGTGAGCATGTTTCCCTCATTATCCTTTAATCACCTTTACCTGCTGCACATCTTTCCTAGCTCGGTCCCTCTGTCTAGCCAGTTGGTACAGGTCCTTTTCTCCCTCCTTAGTGTCCAACCTTTCATACAACTCTTCATACGCCTTATCCTTAGCCTTCGCCACCTCTCTCTTTGCCATGCAACTCATCTCCTTATACTCCTGTCTACTTTCATCTCTCTGACAATCCCACTTGTTCGCCAACCTCTTTCTCTGTATACTCTCCTGTACTTCCTCATTCCACCACCAGGTCTCCCTGTCCTCCTTCCTCTTTCCACAGATGTCACACCAAGCACCTTTCTAGCAATCTCTCTTACTAGCTCTGCTGTAGTTACCCAGATATTTCGGTAACTCTTCACTGCCACCCAGTGCCCATCTTAACTCTTCCCTGAACTCCACCTCACAATTACCCTTTTTCAATTTCCACCATTTGATCCTTGGTGCTGGGTGCTGCCCTCACACTCATCCTCCTCTTCTTGATCACCAATGTCATCCTACAAACTACCATCCTATGCTGCCTAACTACACTTTCCCCTGCCACCACTTTACAGTTTCCAATCTCCTTCAGAGTGGCCCTTCTACACAAGATATAATCCACCTGTGTGCATCTTCCTCCACTCTTGTATGTCACCCTATGCTCCTCCCTCTTGTTAAAATACGTAAAAAACAGGCAGCAACTGAATGTGCCAAAAAACAAATGAAACAATACAAGGTGAAGGACCAGATGAGAAGGCAAGAAATATGGAAAAAACAAATATAGTTGCAAGTACAGAAAACTTCTGGAAGAGCCTCATGTTGATCAAGAACAAACACATGAATGGTTGAGGAGAGGTGAATTCAAACCAAGAAATGAAAGATTAATATTGGCAGCCCAAGTCAGTGGGCTATGTACATGCTGGTTTATAAAGTCCATTTGGACATGTGGCAGAAACAGACAAATGTTGGTTTTGTGAACCGAACTGGAAACAGTCACACACCTTGTTGCTGGTTGCGACACACTAATGGCAGAAGTACTTATTACTGAAAGGCATAACAATGTGGCGAGACTGTTGCACTGGGAATTGTGCAAACATTATGGTATTGAAGTGGCTGAAATACACTGGAAACATGAGCCACAAAGCATCATAGAAAATTATGAAGTTTACATCACATGGGATCACCCATTTCCAACAGTTCAAAAGATAGTTGCTAGAAAACCGGATATAGTGGTCCAAGAAAAGACAAAAGTAGCACTGATAATTGAAATTGCCACACCCAGTGACTACAGTGTCTTGCATACAGACACACAAAGTCATAAAATACCAGGATCTGCAGGCAGAAATGAGAGCAACGTGGAAGAAAGATACCCAGACAGTTCCAATAGTAGTAGGAGCAACAGGTCTTATAAAAAAGAATTTACATTCATATTTATGTTACCAATCCATGTAACCCTATACGAATTGCAGGAGTCGTCATTACTGGGCACATTGTGGATGCTGTGAATAGCACTTTTGGCTGACAAAGGTTGAAACGATATTAATTTCATGAACTTTAATCATACTTTGACTTAGGAATGGAGTCCATTCCTGTCATGTTATTAGAAACCCAAAAGATTTGGAGAAATTAGAAAAAGGCAGAGACCTTAATCAAAGATATAGGTAATCACCAAACACTTGACCCTACTCAGTTTGGATTTGTCAAAGTGAGATGATGCCTGTCAAAACCTGGTGGACTTCGAGACAGTCACTAGAGCCTTGGATAAGGGGAAAAACTGTGCATACAGCCTACCTGGACTTGGCCAAGGCTTTTGACATTACTCCCCATTCAGGCATTATTGACATTACTCCCCTACTCCCCATTCAGGCATTATTGACATTACTCCCCATTCAGGCATTATTGACATTACTCCCCATTCAGGCATTGACAAACTGACCCAGCTAGGTATCAACCCTTTTATCATTAGGTGGGTCGCTAACTGTCTCATGAATAGAACCTATATAGTCAAAATAGGGGAATCCACCAACAGCAGACCCGTAACCACTGGTGTTCCACAGGGATCAGTCCTGGGACCACTACCATGTGGAATCTATTTATCTGTAGTAGAAACGAGCTAAAGGTCTGTGGCTGACAAAGTTTGCCGACAACTACAAACAGAGTGGTCACAGAATCCCCAGACGATGTCAACATCCTACAAGAGGGTCTTACACAAACAAATGACTGCTGCCAAAGTCACAGGCTTAAACTCAATGCAAAAAAAATGTATTATCATCCCTTTCAGTAAGAGCAATGCTCCTGCAACTAACACATCAATAGAAACATCCTAGGCATGCACTCAGTGGTGAAATAACTGCACACAGGTTGACAGCAAGCTTACCTTTGATCACCATGTCTCCACAGTGGTAAGAGGGGCATTCGATACTGCTCATCTCATGAGTAAGGGCATTGCCTCCAGAAAAAAAAAAAAGTTATAACCTCCTTGTACTCTTCCCTCATCTGGCAAATAATAGAGTACAACGTCCCTTTTGGTATGTACCTTTCCAAGCACCTGCAGCAATTGGAGATACCACAAAAAGTTCCTCAAAGGAGAAATCAGGGTATTCAGCATCTGTCCTATGTGGATCGGCTAAAATCACTGTCACTTTACTCAGGGGCGATCTCTACCTTGTGTATAAGGCAATCTCTGACTCTGCTTTATTGGAAATGCTGCATATTCACAAGTCTAATGGTTCATGGGTTACTCAATCTAAAGACCTTAACCTAGTATGTGACATTAAATACAACCTGCTGGAGAGACAGGTTTGTATTCCAGAGGTTAGCACACATGTGAAAAGAGTTCCAATTCATGTCAAGTAGAGCACCTCTCTGGTCCTCCTCAAGCACAGTCTAGACGACTGGATGGCTATCTGCAAATTCATCCCGGGGGTTCCACCAGTCTCTCCCTCGGACCAGGGCAATAGGTGGAAACAAGGGCAGAACTTGGCTAAGCCTGTAAGGGACCTAAGGCCATTAGCCCAGTAACTTCCTACAATCCTATGATCTGGTGGAGTGCAAGAGAAAAGGGAATATTTTTTTTGCCCAGAAAAGTAGGGGATTATTTTTTCATGTATGTATTATCAAGATGCAGGTGGAAATTGAGTGAGGGGGATCTAACCAGAAACCAAGATATCTGAAACAGAAGGCTTACTCTATGGTTGTGATGGTATACTGTTCTTGAATCTGCCAAGTATTTATTTAGTGTATAAAAAAAAAAAAAAAAAAAACACAGATTTACTTTTGGAAGTTTTTAGTAGTAAATTTACTCAATGAATTGAATGAAACACCACTGTAGATTTTGCTATAAGGTAGTTAGGGAATGCTTAGAGCTGTATGGGGACCATATCATCTGCTTATATGAAGAGAGGAAGGTAAGGAAGACATTTCATTAATAGGATCACAGGAAGTTACTAAACTACTGGCTGTGAGGCCCTTATAAGCCTAGCCAAGAGTTTAACCCATGTTTAGACATGTCAGCACCTGATGCCCCTGTCCAGCAGGGACAGAGGTGGAATCCCAGCGATGTATTTTCCGTTTCCAATCCAGTTATCCAGGTTGCGCTAAAAAGGGGTAAAGAGGTACTCTGCTTGACGTGGAGGGGGAGTCCATTCCAGAAATAGGAGAGTCTCTGGGGCACAAATCTGAATCGTTAACAAGCCCTATTGATGTCACAGAACAGGTTGAGGCTACGCATGTGGGTTACTCGAATGAAGCTTGACCTGCAGACATGCAGCAGTCCCATCAAGGCAGGGTCCGAGATTGTCTTGTATGCCAAAGGTTACCTCTGAGAAGTCTGTATGAAACAGAGTAGAAGGATAAGGCTTTTAGCCTGTGATGTTTGAGGCCCTGGATTCTCCTGGTGAGGAACCTCTGTGGTCTCTCCAGCTGCTGCATGTGCTTTGTGAGGTACATACCAAAAAAGGGGCATTGTACTCAATGTGCATTATAAGGGAAGAATACAGGGATGCTATGACCTTCTCCCTGGATGAGATCACCTTATTTATGAGGTGGGCCAAGTAGAAAGCTTTCTGTACAACGGAAGCAACATGGTGGTCAATAGTCAGGATGCTATCAACCCGAGTGCCCAAATCAGTCATGACTGATTGCTTGCTCAGGCTTTGTTATTAAATGTGATAATCTGTGGGGATGTCATTCTCCCCCAAGAGGATGATGATGAATTTGTTGATATTCAGCTTGAGGCCATGTTTCTGACACCAGCCATTTGTTTGGGTGAGACAGTCTTGGAGGATGTCCACATCACTAGGGGAATAGATGACAGCACCCAGCTCGCAGTCATCTGCAAATATGGTCACTGCACCTTACAAAAGTAAATTCCAAATAAGAGAGACCCCAAGACCAAACCCCTGGGTACCACCGCTCTTTAGAGGTCTACTGCTTGAGGTGGCTTCCCCTATTCTGACTAGGTGGGTTCTCTATCAGTAATGCAGTTTGCTACCCATCTGATAACATACGGACTGATGCCTGGTTGAGAGAATTTATTTATTATGCCCTATTGAGGAATAGTGTCAAAGGCTTTGGCCAGGTCAAGACAGGCGGTATGCACTGCCTTCCCCTTTATCCATGGCTTTGGTGACGGTCTCAAAGAAGTCAACCAGATTGGCCATGTCAAGGTAGGCGGTATGCACTGCCTTCCCCTTTATCCATGGCTTTGGTGAGTGTCTCAAAGAAGTCAACCAGATTTAACAGACATGACCTCCCCTTGACGAAGCCAAACTGTGTGGGACTGAGTGTTTGGAAGTTGCCAATATCCTTGTTAATGAGGTCCATGATAATCCGTTCCATGGCCTTACAGATCAGGCTAGTTAGGCTGAAGGGTCTATAATTTCCCAGATCAGCGGACACTCCACCTTTGTGCAAAGCGATGGCAGTGGCCATCCTCAACTCAGCTGGGACAAAGCCAGTACTCTGATTGAATACAGAGCCTAATGGTGCTGCAAGTTCCTGCCTGAATTCATGTAAGATGCAGCCTGGGATGTTATCGGGTCCAATGGAGGCTGTCATTTTTTGCCTTTGAGATAGCAGTGATGACCTGTTCCCTAGATAAAAGGGGAAGGGGGCAGGTACTGGGAATGTCCTGATTTACTGATTGGGGGGCAGAGGGGTGAAGTTTTTGCTGAATCTGTCAGCAAGCAAGTTTGCCATATCTACGGCATTTGTACATGTGGTGTCCTTGACCACCAGTTCTGAACAGATCTGGGTGCTTCCTTTGAGGTTGTGGACATATGTGAAGAAGGCCTAATGACCGTCTCAAGTAGATCTGCCAATATGGACTTGAAATTTGCTTTGGAGGATTTCATTAGTGCTCTTATTTGCTTGTTCAGGCTAAGGAGTGACTGCTTCCAATTGGGCACCTGCTCCTTCTTGGTCCTGGACAGCAATTTTTTTTTCTTTTTGTTATAGAGTTTATTTATTGTAGATGTCCACCAGACAGGTTTGCTCTTCATTGCAGATGAGGATTTAGTCTGGTCAGGTACTCCTGATTCCATGCATCTATACAAATGCTCCTATAGTGCTTTGGTGCAGTTTTGGATATAGGTGCCAGTTCCTACAAAGGGGGAGGGGTTGCAAAGCGGTTTATACCATTCCTCAGGAGGCTGTAATCAGCTTTGGAGAAGTTTTTTTGTTTGACCCTAGCTAGAGGGAGGTTGGGGGAGATGACAACTTTGAAAGTGACTGCTTTACGGTTGATCTTACCGGGGAGGATGATATTGCAAGGATGCTGCAGTGCTTACTCATGGTGGTTAATACCAAGTCTAAGATATTATCACCTCTTTTGGGAGGCATCAACTAGCTGTTCCAAGGCATTTGCACTGAAGTAAATCAAGGAATCTCTGGACATGTGTGTTCTGGCAGGAGTAGTTCTTCCAATCTATGTTTGGGTAGATAAATTCAGCCAGGATCAGGGTAAAGGGTTGAATCTTGCTAAATTTGAAGAGGTCCAGATAGGTGGATTGGGCATACTGAGTCAGATTTGGAGGACGGCAGCTAATTATGATTTGAAAAGGGGTCTTGTCAATGGTAACTGCACCTGGAGTGTCTCCTGTGCATCATATTGTTTGCCCAGCCTGGAGGTGTGTGTCTTTAATATATATTGAAACTCCACCTCCTTTGGCTTTACTAATCACAGTTTGAGGTCTGAATGTATGATAGGATGAGTAACCAGGTAAGGATGGGGTGCTCTCCGCAGCTTTGAAAAATTTTCCAAGGTTAAGAATGCTTACAGTGACTATGACTGTAGTTTGCTCTTCTAGCGTTTAGCAGCATGACCTTTAATTTGCATTTTTCTGAAATTTTTATGTTGGTAGTTTTAACCTCATCACTTTTCCTAAAAAAGGCACTTTTGGGTAGGCAAGAGCCTTTGCCAGAAGCCTGAAGCCAAAGTGAGACAGATGCAGGCCATCTCTGGCCAAGCATCATGTCTGTCGATCATATCTTCCCAGGCTGTCAGGTACTGGATCCCCCTGGAATGACACCAGAAATATAGCCAATTGTTAAAGTCAATCTTTTTTGGTTTGTATTGAGGGATCATTCTGGGTGACTGTAGAATGCTGCTTAAGGCTAGGGATGTACCTACCTGAGACACATATTCAGCAAGCTCAATCATGTCTCTCTTCGTAGAGTCTAGGGAGGTACGTCTCAAGTCATTCACACCAACATGGACTATGACAGAGCCATAAAAGTACCTGTAGTTGAGAAACTGAGTGTGTATGTGATATGGCGGACTCTGGCCCCTCACAGAAAATGTAATATGGCCGATTCTGGCTCCTCGAAAACTAAGTGTCTTTCTCCTTATCCAGCCTGGTGAGAGGCACATCTGTCTGTCTCACAATGGAGTCTGCTATGACTAATATGTTAGGTTTATGGTTAAGCTTTAGTGGCTGTGAGACAGACAGATGTGCCTCTCACCAGGACTCACCACCTGTGGACTATACGTGGTATGTGGTGTGGAGGGATGTGGAGGTCACATGTGTTTTTGCCTCTGAGGTCTTCTTTGTTTGGGTATGTTTTTGTTTAGGACCTCCGCATATGTGGGTGTGTGTTGTGTAGGAGTGGGTGGTGTTGGAGGTGTAGTGATTGTGCTGACAACCTTCTCAGTGCCAAATATACTGGTTTGTGAGGGAGAGTGCACACCTAATGTAATTGCATGTCTCACAAATTGTATTCCTAGGTGGTAGTAGTAGTAGATGGACTCTCATCAATTCCCCAAGTGATGTGGACGTCCTCTAAGAGGGTCTCACCCAAACAAATGACTGGTGCCAGAAACATGGCCTCAAGCTGAATGCCAAAAAATGCATCATCATCCCCTTTGGGGCGAGTGACATCCCCACATAACACATTAATAACAACTTCCTAAGCACTCAGTCATAAGGGATTTGGACACCCAGGCTGATCGCAACCCAACTTTTGACCACCGTGTTACTTCCATTGTACAGAAAGCTTTCTACATGGCCCACCTCATACGAAAGGGCATCTCATCCAGAGACAAGGAGGTCATAACATCCCTGTATTCTTTCCTTATAAGGCCAATTATTGAGTAAGCACCCCCTTCGAGATGTACGTCGCAAAGCACATGCAGCAGCTGGAGAGACCACAGAAGTTCCTTACCAAGAGAATCCGGGGCCTCAAACATCTACCGTACACAGCACTGTCTCTCTACTCAGTTTCATACAGACTCCTCAGAGGTGACATCTATCTGGCATACAAAGACATCTCAGACCTCTCCTTGATGAGACTGCTGCATATCTGCAAGTCAAGCGCTACTCAAGTAGCGCATATGCGGTCTCAACCTGGTCTGTGACATCAACAGGGCCTCAACCTGGTCTGTGACATCAACAGGACTAGTCAGCGGGACAGATTTGTGTCCTAGAGACTCTCCCATCTGTGGAATGGACTCCCTCTCCATGTCAAGCAGAGTACCTCATTATCCCTTTTAAGTGTAACCTGGACAACTGGATGGGAAACATGGATGGGAAACAAAGTACACCCCTGGGATTCCACCTATGTCCTTGCTGGACAGGGGCTTTGGGTGCTGACTTGTCTAAACTTGGGCTAAAATCTTGGCTAGGATTATAAGGGCCTCAGGGCCAATAGCCTAGCAACTTTCTAGGATTGTCCGTGTACATGAGGCAGTTGCTACACTGTCTCAGGATGCCCATATCAACCAGACTGGCAAGAGAAACTGTAGGAAATTGTCCATCCATATTTTTCAGAATCTGAGGGAGAAAGGCCAGGGAGAGCTAAGGGGTAGGCCTGAAGCCCAAGTGCTTAAACCAAAACTAAGAGGCTTAAAATAACACGTACAATTTAAACAGGCTATAAACAAGCAGTAATAAATCCACCAGGAAAGATACAATTGAACACTTTAGAGAACAAGCAGCAAGTAGCAGAAAAAGCAAGCTGAAGCAACAGAGCAGGAGGAGGAAACACATACAGTAAAAGCAGCTGAATACAGTGTTTTTTTTTTTTTTTGAGGAACAGAATTTGGAAAGGGAGGAGGAGGAGGAACAGACGATAATTCAAGGTTAAGAACTAAAGGGTTTGGCCTTCTCAAATGATCTCTGTATTGGGTAGAATGAACTAATGAGATGGGACTGGGAGGAGTGTCCCAAATCAAACTTACACAAGGCGCAGGCCACTGCAAAAGCCACCAACTTTAAGAACACAAACAGCAGTTGGACGGGAGGGTGGGAGAAAAACAAAATTCAGCCAGAGGTCCTCAACTATATAAATGCAGACACAGACAAGTAAATAATTCAGTCAAGCAAATAAATAAAAATTAGATAAAGTGCAAAAGACATACTTACATCAGCTCTACATTTCCAGATTGTTTAAGGAGCACTCTCAGTCAGACACAACGGAGCTTCTAGAAAGAAAACAGAAAGGGGCAAGAATATATCCTCAAACTACATCTTTGAGTAGTGGGGGGTTTAGAGTCAGAGTGAGAGGTAAAAGAGTTACAGTTAAATGGCAGTTGTTCAGATAACTTTGCATCAGAACAAATGCCTACTTCTGAAAGGTGGATTATAAAATGGAGTGACTGACGTCAAAGGCTCTAGTGATGTCTATAAAAATTCTACCAGGGAACATGCCTTTGTCCTTTTACATGAGAATGTCATCATGTAAAGATGAGACCACACCGCTGTGGACATTCCTTTCCCTGACCAGAAGCCATGTTGTTTTCGTGAGAGTTAACAGCATTTAAATACTAAGCTGAAGGTAGAACATTTTCAACAACATTTTATACAGGATTGGGAGAATGGAAATGGGGCAATAGTGTACTGAAAGAATTTTTTTTGGGGGGGGCATTATTCATTAGGCATGGTGCTGATAGTAAGACAAAGATATTTTAGGGGTGTAATAATGAAGTTACGATAGTGGTATATGAACCAGGAATATAGACTGCATACACCCGGAGGGGGGGATTTTCCAGCTTCATTTGTTCTAGTAAAGGGATAATCTGACTAGACAAAAATTTTTATTTACATTTGTTGACCAGGATAGTCCGACTGGGTATATATGTCCATTTTCAGCAGAGGCCCAGGGAGAAAAGCTCCAGTTACACAGTTAGAGCATCACACATAAGAGACAAGCATAATTATCAAAGTAGTTACAGTGTAGTCCTCTAGTAGGGTCTTACAGTAGACGGTGTGTGTCACATTATACAAAACCAGCAAGATTATAACAAACCGTTTTGAGCAGGAAATGCATGCATACAAGATTATAGGTACTAAACAATCACCTAAGATACACTATGTGCTATAATATACAAAAAAACAGCAGGATGCAGGAAGACGTGCATACAATACTACACAAGTAAGATAGTTTATTTGGAAATTAATCCGGGCTGGTACAGGGGCAAAAAGCCAGTGCATATTAAGATACTGTTTGAGGCCTTTTTTGAAGAGACAGAGAGGGTTCGAGGGTGAATGTGGAAGGAAGTGAGTTCCAGGTTTTTCCAATGAAGTTGGTAAACAGGGAGTGACCAGCTGAGTTAGTAGCTTTGTAGGTTTGGACCAACAGTTTATTGGATGAGCGTAGTAGCCTTGAGTTACTTTATGGTTTTATAATATTTTTAAGTGCGGGAGTGTTTTCAGGTTGGTTGAGAATTTTATGAGCTACTATGAGTTCATTAAATAGTAGTAAACTGGGTAGTTCTAGCCACCCAAGAAGATTGAGGTTTTGACAGTGATGTGTCCTATATGTTGAGCCAGTGGCAAATCTGGCAATATGGTTGCAGCAGTGAGAGAGCTTGTTAAGTTCAGTTTTGTTCAGATTGATGAGTACAGGGGAAGCACATAGAAGGGTAGAGAGTAGGTGAGAGCAGGCGATTGTGGTCCTAGCTATTTGGGTAAGAAAAGGTTTGGTTCTATATCATGAGCCAAGCTTCTTATTAATAGTTTTTATGGTTTTATTGACATGCAGATCAAATTTGAGATTATTACCCCTAAAAGCTTTGTATGGTCATTGGGAGAGATAGAGGTACTGTTGTTGGATGTTATAGAGAAGGAAAAAGGGGTGGATCTATGAGTGAGGGAAGGAAGATATTGTGGGCAAAATGAACGAGCATTTGTGGGGTTGTTTGCAGCACATCTGTGAATGTCGTTAAAGTATCTGTGGAAATCATCTGCAGACCAGATGAAAAAAGCACTTGTAGAAATGTGAGGCAAGTTATATCCACGGAGGTTATGGACTTCTTTCCAAAGAATTCCTAATGAATTCCTAATGCTGTATTTAAGTGACGTTTGGAGGTATCATGAAATGACTTTTCTGCCTTCTAATGGCTTTTTTCACCAACTTTCTTAGATCTATATACTGTTCCTTGTTTCTTGGAATGGGATTAGTTTTCCTGGAGTGCCAGGATTCATACTAGAGTTTGAGGAGGAATTTTAACTTACAGGCTAGCCTCTTTTTGGGTTTGGATTTAGATAGTGATAAAATGTCTGTCTAGTAGAATGGTGACTGCATAAGGAGCTCGGCTGTTGACTTTAAGATAGCAGAAAATGACACTTTAAAAACTTCAGTTTTCTTTGTTTGAATTCGTTATCACTTCTACAAAATGTAAGCAATGTTTCATGTTATTTCAGAGTAATCAGGACCTACAAGTACAGGTCCTTCCAGCCACACATCTACCCAGCTGAGAGTTTCCAAAGTACTTTCTATGGCAAAAATCCTATCTATATAGTTTAGGTTTCCAATATCTAGGTTCTGAATCTGGCAAGGGCAAGTACTTTACAACTGCCATCACTAAGCAATTTATTACAAAACCCCATCTTGGTTTCCTCAACTTCCAATATTCATATACAGTCTTAAATATCTCTCCCTTCCCTTAGCATACTTTTATTGGAAAGGATACTTTTAAATGCTCTAGTTATTTTACCAGCTCAGCTGACCAACACAAATCTTAAGACATTTCTTTAGCAGGTGTGATAGCTACCAGATGATCACAGATATGCTCTGCTTCTTCCATAACTACCAGTATAACTTCACACTATCTAGTAAAATTGCACAGCTCAATTCCGACGGCTTCCAGACTACTTGTGAGGTCCATAACATCCAATCTCAATGCATTTTTTGGTTTCTTCACTCATTAAACATGGAGTGTCACAGTGATCCCATTCTGGCTGTTGGGTAACTTCTTCAAAATACTCCTAGTCTGCCATACAATGCATTTCTTCCAGCATCAGGTAAGAGATGGCACCTTCAATGACTAGGGCACCAAGAAGCACATTAAATAGTAACACACTTTTTTCACTTTAAAGGGACAATACCAGAGTCTAAAATTCTGACCAAAAGAAACTTGTCCTAATCCCTCCCAGATGTCACCACCCTCTTACCACATTATCAGCCCAACTCCTGGGTTCAATTTACTTTATTCAGCCCTGTTTTCATTCCTACGGATTAAAACAATTAATATTCAGTTCCTGTCAAAGCTTTCAGTCCTCGATCATTAGAACACAAAGTTATCACATTTTTGTATGTGTTCGTGGTGGAGGTTAGGCAAGACTTCCAATGTTTATTTTTTATGAATTCGTCAAAAAGCTTATCTTAATTTTGCGGCTCTTTATCCTTTATTTATTCTGCATACCAGAACTGCAAGCAATATAGTCAAAAGAGTCAGTTTGGTGAATTCATACTATATCTTAGCAGTCTGACATTGACACATTCCCCTTACTCCATAGTAAAGCAATCGCAGAATTAGTATGTGTAACTATCACAGGTTGCCCCTCATTACGACAGTAAGTTTTGGCCTTCACCGTTTAAAATGAATCTATTGCTTAAAACATACGTATCACACACACTTTTTTTTCTTACAGTAGTTCAGAAAACCATTACACATGGCTAGTATCCACAGATCAAAAAACAAAACATGAAAAAAAAAAAAAAAAGATGGTCGCTTCTACTACTGTTCAAAACTTGCATCTTTGTGGTGCTTTCTACAGAGCAAGTGGCAACATATCATAGCAATTAGCTAGCATTCAGAAATCTGCACAAAATAAAATATAAAATGAAGTGAACAGAAAACTCTGTTTACTAACATTTTAGCTTTGCATTGCTCATATGCTTTCCTGCAAGGTACTAGCAAACAAGGTCATAAAATTAATTCCTGAAAGGTTACTATTCTTCTTTCAGCTTTTCCCAGTTAGGGGTCAACACAGAGGATCACCTGTCCACTCATGATTGGCAGTGGAGTTTTACGGTGTTGAGTTGCCAACCCAGCGCCCAACCTTCCACAGAAAGCACATACACACACACAAAAACACACCTAGGGCCAGTTTAAAGTGTTCAATCCACCTACAGCATGTCTTTGGTATGTGGAAGGAAACCAGAGCACCCAGAGGAAACCCACCACAGGGAGGATATGCAGACTCCAAACAGAAGGCACCCCAACAGAGGATCGAATCGGAGAACCTCTTGCTGTGAGGAGGCAACGCTAACTGCTGCACCACCGGAAAGGGTACTCTTCTCTGAGGATAAAAAAGTACAAGTGAAACTAATGAATGACTCAGTGAGAGCTGTTGTGAGTACAACTGCAATTTGATATGGAAATTGACTAATACCACTGAAGCTTCCTGTAAGCACCCCTTCTCCAACCCCAACAGCCAAAGCTGGGACATGCTCAGAAAGCCAGAATAAAAATGTAAACAAAGACCAGAAGCAAAACAAAAAATATCTGGGACTGGCCCTTTAAGGTAATATTCTAGGAACTGTATCTGCCTCTAGTGGATAACTTTACACCTTAGTAGCTACATACTTAACTTCTTGCCTCTGTGGCACGCAATACTGCAAAAGCATATCAGTGAATTAATATCTGCAGTGTGAAGAAGACTAAACCATATTGGTCTAGTACTATCTGTAGTGTGAAGAGGACTAAACCACATTGGTGTAGTGCTAAGTAATACTGGAGTAATATCTGCAATGTGAAGAGGACTAAACCAACTACAGATTGTCATTCAGCCCCAAAACTGTGTCACTGTAGGTTCTGGCGGTTTGCATGCTGTTTCAGCCCCATTCTCCACCACAATTTCAACTTTAAGACTGTTAAACGGTTTCTTAGATAATGGGCTAAATGTACATCATCACCATCACCCTACTGGAGAATGGAAGCTCTCCAACAGGTAGGGATATTAACCCAGTTAAAAAAACAAAACCACAGTTTCACAGCAGTGTATTAAGCTGCTGTGAAGGGAGAACTGAAAAAATGCAAACTGGCTTCCCATTTTTTTTAATTCATTTATTTTTAATACTCATTGGGGCTTTGCTGTTTAATGACTGTAAAATAAAAAGAAAAAAACTAAGGACATGCCATTTTACTTACCTACTTATCCCTTGTTATGTGCAGTTTAAAAAAAAGCCATGTTTGTGAGGTGGAAAAAATAAAGAAAACGTAATGCAGCTCTGTGTGTGTGTGTGTGTGTGTGTGTGTGTGTGTGTGTGTGTGTGTGTGTATATATATATATATATATATATATATATATATATGTATGCATGCTTCTGTGTATTTGTCTACGACCATAGCCGGCTTTAGGCACCAGCGAACCCTGTGGTCGCTGTGGGCCCCTGTTCCTTGGGGGCCCCCAACCACAGCAAGTTATCTTATCCTGATATTTTGTTATGTCTGTCAAACCAACAAAAGCTAGTACAGCTTTCTTGTATACTTAATAAACTATACGGATAACTCTTATTTATGCCTCCTTTAAAATTCAAAAGATATTTCTCGTTGTAGTAACAGTGTTTTAAAACTCCACTGCCAATCATGAGTGGACAGGTGATCCGCTGTGGCAACCCCTAACCGGGAAGAAGTAGTAGTAACAGTGTTTTGTCAAGTAACAGGCATTAGAATTTTATTAAATATTTTACCATTGACATAATGCCAGTGACTTAGTTAAATCTTGCTGTTGGACATTTTCTCCACTTGCTATACCCGTGACTGCAGGGGGGGCCCCATTAATCATCCTGGACTGTGTGGGGGCCCCACAAAAGCTGCTGCAGGTTGGGGAAAAATATGGGAAGAAAAAATGTATTGATTTACTAGTTATGCTCTTTAACCTGAACAGGGCTGTGATATGACCCTGTTAGGATGAAGTGGATAATGAATATGAGCAAGGTCTGCACTAGAGAGATCAGCAGCCCAGAGTGACTTATCTTTGTGCAAATTTTGGATTTTAAGAAGAGCTGATACTTCTGATAATCAGGGATGGTTTTCTCTTTCAGGGAGTTTTATAAATACAAGCAGAACACCAGATAGTATAACACTTCCTTTGCTTAAGAATTCAGTGCAATCCCAAAAATAATAGAATAAAGACTCAGAATCAGGACTACATTTTAAATATTACTCTAATGCACTTAAAAAGTTAGTAGAACACCTTTTGCATCAACACGTATTTTTGGACCATAAGTATAAAACTCAGATGTTTGGATTGATTGACTGTTTGTAATCATGAATGATTTACCAGCAAACCAAACTTTTTGTGAAGGAGAAAGCAAATGTATGAACAAAATCAGGGAAGGTCTGTGAAATCAGGGACAGTGGCAGGTATGCATTACTCCTCAATGGAGGTAAATAAGTGACTTACCCCTGCTGCTATCTGACGACTGCTAAACAGCAGTTACTGATCTGGTGTGGCAGTACCACACTGTATAAATGGATACTGGGGGCTCCCTTAATCATCCTCGACTCTGTGGGGACCCCCACAAAAGCTACTGCTGATTGAAGAAAAATGAGGACAAAAAATGTATCAGTTTTCTTATAGAGCTGTTTAACCTGAACAATGCTGAGATATGAACCTTTTAGGATAAAGCTAATAGGCCTCTGGTTTCAACCACACCCATTCTAAAACCAGCCCTGCTCAAATGTGTGGGTAAAGAAAGCTGCTGGGATCTGGGGATTGTGTGGTTATTACAACTTTAATTTTAATCACAGTCAAACCTTAGAGGTGTTCACGTGAAGTCATTATAGCTTGTGATTGAGCTGAGGACAGTGTGGTCATTGTTTATTAACTTTTCTCACAGACCTCAGAGGTGTAAAAGAAGGTTACTGTAGCTTGTGTAGGGGTGGGGTACTGTCAAAGAGCAACAAATTAGAATATATTACTGAAAGCATTCTTACAATCACACATCAGGCACATACATGGGGCTAACTTTGAGGGTTAGGGTGAGGAAGCATGCTATGTATACATATATTATCAGTCACTTGAAATATATGACTAAGGCAATTTAAACCTCTGCTTTCATCCCTAGTCTAACACCAGAGGGATGTATATGCAGTGACTGTCTTGTAGTATTCCCAGATAAGACCTATGTATTTCCACAACTGGCTTGTTAGTTTACTGTGAGCTACTATTTTGTCAGCTTTAAACATTAAGCCTTGGGCACAACTTATGTCTTCCTTGAAAGAAAAAAATAAGACTAAAATTCTTTCTTTTTCATGATTTTTGTTTAGGCCACCACTGGAGTAAAATGCTGAGAAAATGCTCTAAAATGCATCCCAGGGCACATATATAACCCCTATGGCTTTGGGGGCACCAGCTTAATTGAGTTATTTCTTAAAAGAATATTACTGTGCTGTCTTGGTCAGGAAAGAAGTGCTGACAGGATGTAAAGAAAACTAAAGCTGAACAGCAACAGTGAATTTCTTTCCTTAACTTTTGTTCAAGCCATTATTGGATGAAAATGTGTAAAAAAAAAAAAAAAAAAAAAAAACCCTTCAATTGCACTTCAGAGCATAAAGAAAGTTGTGGCTTCTTGAAAAATCTGAGAGTAAGGCAAAATGTGAGAAAAGGAAGAAAAAAGTAATGTGCATGGTATGCAGAGCCCAAAAGGGGGTGGTGTATTAGAGGAGGGGACTGGAGGGTGTGTGGGTGAGGGGGGGGGGTGGTGTTGAAACAGTAGGCCTAGTCATCACTTCATTTAAGTCCAGACCTGTACATATAGTTGTTGTAATGTAGCACTGTTGCAACTAAATGCCAGTAACTAAGTGTCTGTCTGTGCGTACTACTCCTAAAAGTTTGCAACACAAACTAATAGGTTTCTTAGGAGGTGTGGCATTGACAGGATGATACTTATACTGGAAGTGTCTAGGGGCCCCCAACTTGACATTTGCTGGGGGCCCCCAAAATGCTAACATCGGCCCTGTCTACAACTCTGCATGTCTGTGCCTCTTCATGTATACCTGTGTGACTTTCTATATGTGTGCATGTCTGTCTGTATAGATACATATAACTTATATTCTAGATAAAAATACATATGCTAATAAAAAAAAAATCAAATATGAAACATTCTAACAAGCAGCCCATTATCTAAGAGCATTAATGCCCGACAGGGTGAGTGTTATTAGGGAAATTATGACTATTACAGGGATGTAGTGGCCCTCTGCCAGAACATTATTTCCCCCAAAATACCCACGTTATCAGGCATTACTGCTTACTTCATCTATACCATGAGGAAGTATCTTCTCAAATTACTCTTCAGACTGTCCGTTCTAACTTTCCAGGTCTCTTTCACAGTGACTTTTCTCTTACCATTATACTGTACCACTCCTATGCAACCACCCCCACAAAAAAACAGGAAAAGTAATGTGACACTGCACACGTTAACAGAATGTAGAGCAGTACATAGCCCATTACAATATAGTATCAAGCTTGTATTCATTTTTACTTCTAGAAATCTAAAGATCATACAGTATTGGACGTACTCATTAAGAAAGTCAGTACAGTGCTGTTTAGATCAGTTATCAAGTGAAGCCAAGCCAAAATCTAAAAAGGATGCAAAATACAAAACACGATGCAAAATATAAAACCTTGAATAAGAAGTGTCATTCGGACGTTTTATTTATTTGTCAAACTTCTACTGTTGGAACCAATTCAGTCCATTACCCAGCTTTAAACCAGCAAAAAAAGCAGTACTCCTAACCAGAATTTTAATTTAATCATACATACGTATATACATACATACAGATATACCACTTAATGTTTATCTTAACTGGAAAGCAAGCAATAACAATCTCACTAAAGTTTTGATGTGCATAAAAATCATGAACCAAGACCTTACCAAAGGTAGAGACAAAATGGAAACAGGATACAAGCTGGACAAATTCAAAATATTATCATTTTTTGCATTTTGCTGCTCAGTATTAAGAAAAAATACTGACATCAAATAAAACCTACTGCACATTTAAGTTTACATTCAGGAATATACAGATAACAGAAATCATAAGAAGTTATCATTCCTCACAAAAATGAGAAAGGCAACAGTGATTAACCAAGTTATTCTCCCAGCACAGAGGGCAGATGCAGCCTGTTAGCCCTTTTTATCTGGGCTGCAAAGCTTTGTACAATCCCGACCAACTTTTTTTTAAGTCTAGTAGCTTTAAGATCTGAACCATACCGACAATATCTTTGTGGCTGAGATTACCTGTAGTAACTCTACACAATTGACCCAAGTAAACTCCTCTCCATCCACCTGCTTCACTCTGCTGTAATACACATTACATTTCTGACTTTTCTTAACAGAAAAAGGTCCATTATAAATGTTGAATGCTGTACTAATGCATTAACTAATAAGGTTGTGCAAGAACAAACAACTGATAAAATATAATCAGATCCTGCAGATAGACTAGTGGTGGACCGTAGCTGGGATAGCTACTAAAGTTCAAAAAAATGACACGGATATATGAAACTTGAATTATGTCACTGATAAAACAGAACGAAAAAAAGATGAAAAAACACTTCTTTTAAATCCACAGAAACCTCACTGCTTCGCCGAATTGGCAAGATGTTGAACTAAAGTGTAACAAAAAGACTGTTACACACTGATGTTTAGCAGTTCAAAATTAAGTAGGACTAAATCTGTTTATATCCCAGGCATATACATTCCTATAACTCTTCCAAATGATGCAAAGTAACTTGAACACAACTCACAACAGTCTGTGTGGGAGACCATAACAAGCATAAAAAGTACCTTAGAATGTTTGTAAAGCTGATGAAATGTTGTAGAGCAAATGCCTGGTTGCTCAGGAAGTCCTGACTATCCGTTTAGCTTGTGGTAGAGAAAACCCAATCCAATACTTTGTAGTTAGAAAAACACAAGAAGCTTCCCTTTGCAAACTCAATAGTTCCAAACTTGCAGGAAGCAAATGAAGCACTAGAAGCACTAGCACAATTGCTATGTAAACAAACTCAGAAGTTCCAAACTCATGCACTGTTATACACTGATATTTAGAAGTTCAAAAGTAAAGTAGGACTAAATCTGTTTATATCCCAGGCATATACATTCCTGTAACTCTTCCAAATGATGCAAAGTAACTTGAACACAACTCACAACAGTCTGTGTGCGGAGACCACAACAAGCATAAAAAGTACCTTAGAATGTTTGTAAAAGCTGATGAAATGTTGTAGAGCAAATGCCTGGTTGCTCAGGAAGTCCTGACTATCCGTTTAGCTTGTGGTAGAGAAAACCCAATCCAATACTTTGTAGTTAGAAAACACAAGAAGCTTCCCTTGGCAAACTCAATAGTTCCAGACTTGCAGGAAGCAAATGAAGCACTAGCACAATTGCTATGTAAACAAACTCAGAAGTTCCAAACTCATAGGAAGCAAAAATGTAGACTGAAAATAAATCCTTTATTACAACAATAGCATTCCTTAAGCACTAGTTGAGCTTTCATCTGCACCATCGCAGACTTCATCAGAACTAGTGCAAAACATTTAATTAACTCATTTAAAAACAGTTTTAAAACTTTGTTACTCAATTTAAAGAAACAGTACTCCATTTGTAACATAACTAATATTGGACCTATATAAAACATATAAATCTTGGTGATTTATGTATATACATACCAAAAGTAAAGACAAATGTATATATAATTATAAATATTGATTTTAAAAGTCACTAAAATAATTATTCATATGGTATTGTGATTGAAATACTAAAACATGAATTAAATTCACTATGTGTACTTACATTTCATCAAATATTGCAGCCATAAAAATATTATGTATCAAGAATTAAAAATGGTTTTATACTTGTAAAATCGTTAATACCTGGATTCCTGGTGGAACCATTTAAAATCTGCCACTTGCTTTCTTTACAGGCCAGTCTTGTTTTCCAATCCTCCAAAAGGAATTTCCTTCACCTCATCTATTATCATAAAGGAGAATGTGTGTCCCTCACCATATTCCTTGATGTGTCTGTATAGGGCATTTTACTATCCATTTTCCTAATTTTATAATAATGCTCATAAATCGTTTCTTTAACTCTCTTTCTGTTTTGCCTATATAATAGGCTGGACATTTTGCACAGAGCTAAATATACTATGTGCTTGGTGCTGCAATTTCCACCTATGCTCCTAATTTTACTGTGATTAATGTCATTCAAAACAATATCACTGTTGGTGTTTATATGTGTACATTGTTTGCATCTTCCGCACTTTCTGGTGAAAACCTTGTCTTTATTATTGTTTCTGCCTTTCCTAACTTGGAATGTTCCAGTAATCTTTTTATGTTGGGACCAGTTTTGTATACTATCTTAGGTTCCTCACCCAGTATATTTTTGTTGACATCTGATACTGTGATAATGTCCCAATATTTCTTTATAATGTCCTTAATCTTGGTGCTGTGAGGGGTATAGGTCAGAACACATACTCTACCCATATTTGCTTTCTGCAAGTTAGCGTTAATCTCTTTATCAAGACCTAGCAGTGGTTTGTATTTTATTCCCCATTGGGATTTGACAAATTCAATGGTGTCACTAATCATGTTGCTGGGATATCCTCTCCTTTCAAATAAATCTGCTAACAGAACCATTTCTCCTTCCATGAATTCTCTAGTTGATGACATTCTGGCACATCTAATGCACTGTCCCTTCATAATATTTTTGAAAATGTGTGGTGGATGTTCACTACCAAAAATAGATAATCATTAGAGAATGTGCTTTTTCTATGTATCTTGGATGTAAAACCTTCCTCATTGGAACCTATGAACACATCCAAATATGAAATACCTGAGTTATTTGTTTCATAGGTAAATTTCAAAAATTGGTAGTTTCGTTGATGTATTCAATAAATTGTGGTATTGTCTCGTTGGGTCCCTTCCACAGAATGAATATATCGTCCAGAAATCTTACATAGAAGGTGATGTAGCTGGAGAATGCACAGTTGGTAATGAATTCATTCTCCCAATCAGACATAACCAAGTTTGCAAATATGGGGCACAAGATGCTTTGTCTGAAAAATTCACCCTCGAAAGTAAGATAATTGTGATCCAACACTAGGCCCATCATATCCATGATTAGATTTATTTTATCCCAGGTCAATGTAGAAAACTTTCTAAGACTCCTGGCAAATCTCTCTAGTCCCTCGTCCTTAGGAATACATGAAAATAAATCACATACATCAATGGTGATGAATGTACATTGTTCTGTCCATTTGTCAGGACTGAGTTTACTCAAGAAATCCCATGAGTCTTTGATGATGAAAGGTACATGTGTATAAATATGTTTCGTCCATCTATCGATCGTTACTCCTATGTTATATGTTTTTGACTTTGAACCTGAGATGATGGGTCTGAAGGGTGGTTTGGTCAGAGATTTGTGAATTTTCGGTATTCCTATTATGCAAGCCATCACTGGATGATCAACTTTTAGAAACCTATATACTTCTTCTGTGATGCGGTTATCAATAAAGTATTCTTCCAAAGCTATGTCAATTCTTCTAAAACCTTGGTTAATTTGATTGATTGAAACCTGTTGGTAATTCCCAGAATGGTATAAAATATGGTATATCTCAGTGATATAATCTTTTGGGGATAAATAACTGCCCCTCCCCCCTTGTCGGGTTTCATTATTCTTCGTCTTTTTATACATATATTCATTCAGTACCGCTCTTTCTTCTTTGGAGATGTTATCTTTTGTTAATTCCTGTTTTTTCCGATATTCTCTTGTGATTTCATGGTTGAGTAGATACAGTTCTTTACATATCATTTGTTCAAATACATTCACTTGTGAATTGTACTGAGGTATAAATGTACTTTTTCTTTTTAATTCAGTGGGTATATATGTGGCCTCATCATCCTTTCCTTTTTCAAATAGTAGAGCCAGGTTAAGTCTGCGACTATATAATTTGATTTCTTTGATATGATCTACTAGATTGAATTTCTGTGTAGGGATGAATTTGGTTCCTTTGCATAAAAGGGAACATAATTCTTCATGAATAGGGACATCTGTGTAGTTGTACACGTTGAAGCCTTTATAGTGCGTGATACATTAACTGCCAACGTTCTTACTTTCACAGACTAAGTCTTTACCAACAGATGGTGTATGTGCTTATGAAACATTAAGTGTGGACCCCGGTCCGTAGCCAGATTCTATCATCATTTAGCTCTCTGTTACTCATCACTCCTAGCTGTAGTCATCCTTTCAGCACTAGTTCCAGTGCACATATAACCACTGTTTTCACACCTCTTACATACTTTCTATTTCATCAAACATATCACTTTCACAACCGACAATTTTCTCCCAAACTACTTATCCTATATCTATCACTACCAAATTAGGTAACAATGACAGTATGACCTGCTTAGCATTAGGCTCGAGTCTGTCACTGTTATGCCTTAGCCACCTCACCTGTTACCAAAGGCACCAGATTCACAACATCATCTCCCCAACTAAGTACCTACCACACAAACCTACCGCACCTAAAGTTAATATCATAACAACTAACATCTATCAGGACACACTGCACCTCTGTTTCAAACTTAAATCACTCAATGTACCATCAAGTAAACTTAACATCTCCTGCTAGAACAGCACTAAAAAATATTTAAAAACACTAGTCAACACACATCAGTCCTAACCAGTGGAAGTATTCACAATAATCAGGGACCAACAAAAACTCACCTCAAAAGAAAACAAAGCAATAGTACTGAACACAAACAGCACCTTATCCATCCAACAGTAGTCAACTAACTTTCATTACTGTGAATGCTAGAAGTATTTGTAATAAAATCACAGAGGTCCATGTTTGGACAGCTGATGAAAAACCTAGTATCCTAGTCATAACAGAAAGATGGCTGCAACCAAATATTAGCAACACAGAAATAATACCACCAAACTATAACAATTAGGAATGACCAAACTAAAAGGAAAAGTGGTAGTGTAGCAATAATATACCCAGATTGTCTCAACCTAATCACTTATAACACCCCATACCACAATTCAATAAGGCATAATCTCATTACTTTCCAGAAACTAAACACAAACAAATCTGTATTACCTTTATATATATCTCCCTCCAGACAATAATATCAATATATTAGAAGACATTCTACACTGGACGTCAACTTCCATCCCTCATGAAACAGTCATACTAAGAGATGTGAATATTAATTGGCTTGACCGTATAGCTACCTCCCCAAAATTTAGCTCAACTTTTCTTGGATACAAACTGATACAGATTTCAACATACTTTTAATTCCATACTAAACTGGATCTTAGTATCTGATCCCACTAAATTTACCTCATCTGGCACACTGTTAAATCCCCTTCGTGTCTTTACCAAACATTACACAGAAAATCCTCCAAAACAGCAAACTGTAAACACTACTTTTAACAAATTTTAACTCTCAGACATTCAATATCCATTCCTCAATAAACTGGAATATACTAAGAAATACCCCACTACATGATGCCACTGGAAAATTTAACACAATATTTCATAAAACCTTAAACAAAATGGCACCCCCAGAAATAAAAGAAAAAAAAAAAGAGAGAAGCACCCTGATTAACTAACACTACAGGACTAATGCAAACTAGAGACAAAGCCTGGAAAAACTGAAAGACCAACAAAACCTCCAACAATATGTCTTTGTAACTGGGCCAAAAGACAGATAACCTCATTGACAAAAGAAAAAAAATACTACCGTGTACCCCAAAATAATTGCAAAGCCAATTCCAAGAATTTCTGTTCAACCATCAAGAAAATACAGCAACCAGAGCGAAAATATAGTCCCAATCCATGTCAAAGTAGTACACCTCTGGACACTGCTAACACTACAAGACTAATGCAAACTAGAGACAAAGCCTGGAAAAACTGAAAGACCAACAAAACCTCCAACAATATGTCTTTGTAAATGGGCCAAAAGACAGATAACCTCATTGACAAAAGAAAAAAAAAATACTACCGTGTACCCCAAAATAATTGCAAAGCCAATTCCAAGAATTTCTGTTCAACCATCAAGAAAATACATCAACCAGAGCGAAAATATAGTCCCAATCCATGTCAAAGTAGTACACCTCTGGACACCGCTACACAACTTAATACCTACTTTGTAGACAGCACAGCATCTAAGCATCTATTGCAAAAAATGTAGTACTGCAGATCACAAACAACTATTACCTCCTCATTTACACTTCAACCAATATCCAAGGTCTATATAAAAAATCTCTTAAGCAAACTAAAAATCTGCTCTGCCTCTGCAGATAATCTACCCAGTGAATTCCTTACAATAACAGCAAGTAGCACATTACCCTATATCAATACTTTGTTTAAATAAATCTATTACATGAAGATTATGCCCCCAAAATATGAAAAAAAAAATAATCACATATCATTCCCCTCCATAAAGGTGGTACTTCTACATATATCACTAATTTCAGACCAACAGCTATCCTATCCCTTCTTTAAAACCTTAGAAAAATGCATCCACAAACAACTCCTACAAAACCTCAACCAAGAAAAACATCTCAAATCCAGTATGGTTTTCGATCCTCCCATAGCACAAATGCAGCTCTTACAGCTTTCACAGATGCAGTGAGCGGTCAGCTTGTCTCGGCCATATTCCTTGACCTATCAAAGGTCTTTGATACAGTCAGCCATACTGAACTACTAGAGCAAATGTCAGCTTTAGGTATAACACCAAACACCCAAAACTGCTTCAAGAGTTTTCACTGAAAGATGCCAATCAGTAAAATGGCAATCAGTGCTCCCACCATTTCTCCCCGTCAACACTGGCATCCCACAAGGATCAATCCTTGGTCCTTTCCTCTCGAACATCCTTGCAAATTCTTTTCACACAACTTGCTTCTCTAATACAGTACGCTGATGACTCACATATGTACTTCCAACAATTATACACACGTCAAGTAAATTACATGAGAATCCTTCATTGCCACTGAAAAATAGTTATAAAACTCCAACTTCTGCTGAACCCAAAGAAGACCAAACTTTTACTTTTTGTCCTACTTCTCTGTCTCATGAAAAACACAACTTTAAAATATACTCTCTCAATACCACTACATAAATGATGACCAATAAAAAACTATTTGGCATGGCCATAGACGACAACCTTAAATTTGATTTAAACATACAAAATGCCATCATAAAATACACCAAAAACTAGGCTTACTCTACAGAACTAAAAACTGCCTCACCTCCACATACAGATATACCATTTTAAATAGTTATCCTCTGCCTTCTCTTCTTTATGGAGCCCCCATCTTCACTAATCTTCAAATCTCACTTACTCAAAAACTTGAACAATGTTACAATAAAATAGCCAGATTTGCATCAGATTCTCACTTCTGTACCCACCACTGCACTGCATTGAAAACACTAAACTGGCTAGAACTACCCAGCTACCTAAAATATATTTAGCTAATCACCACACATAAAATCATTCATTACCCAGCCTTAAATTATGCACTACAAAAAAAAAACATTCCCCTAAATTCAACTCACTGTTCATAAATCAACTAAATCAGCCGGGTATACTTTGTATTCTCACTCCATAGCTAAAATATGGAACACTATGCCCACATCTATAAGGACAGCAACACCCCTCAAATCCTTCACACACACTTTAAAAAAAATATCTAAAAATACATGACTCTGCTCATCTCCTACACCAGGTTAATCAAACAGTGACTTAAATTTGTAACTGTAACAGTGCAGTGGTACAGTTGTCACCTCACATTAAGAGGTTCTCCAGTTTGATTCTCGGCTGGAGTGCCTTCTGTGCAGAGTGTGCATGTCCTCCCTTCATTTGTGTGGGTTTCCTCCCAGGTGATCTCATGAGGTTCTCCAGTTTGATTCTCAGCTGGAGTGCCTTCTGTGCAGAGTGTGCATGTCCTCCCTTCATTTGTGTGGGTTTCCTCCCAGGTGCTCTCATTTCCTCCCACAAAGAAATGCATCTGGAGCATTCCTCCCCGGGCCACTGCTGAAAACTGGCTATGTTCCAAGTCAGAATTTCCCCAGCTAACAAATGTTAAATAAAATAAAAAAAAAACTGTTCCATTTTGCTATTATATTTTATACAATTGATAACTTCTTACCTCTTTTATCTATATCTTAAACTATTATCACTATACAATCCCCTAACTCTTTCTCCCTTATGCTTTTTCCTTATCCATACCCCATACTTTACTAATAAACACATACACTACTAATAAACACATACATTTCTATCTCCTACTTTTCCTCTCTTGTAATTCCTCTCCTCACTCAACCCTGTACTATAAGATATGTATACTAAATTTGTTATAATAAACAGCTGATTTGGCATAGTGGTACGTTGCTCTGACTCTAGTGCAGAGGGTCCTGGGTTCAAGAGTCGGCAGTGATATCTTTTCACCCTGGGGATCCCTCCAGTGGCTTTACTTGATAATTATAATTACTGAATTATATTTAATAATATTAATATTATATACAAATTATATTTTATATTTGATTATTATTAGATTATAACTAAAGACTAAATGAACAAAGGGAAAGGCAGCAGAACAACAATTATGGTGTACAGAACCAAGGTTTTTACCAGAGGGGGAGATTTTAGTATTTGAACCAGCTGACACTGAAGTTGACAACATTTTTCATGAGGTTTGTGAAGTAGGATCAAATTTGGTAATTCATGACAAGGAAGATTTTACTCTCTACAATTTTAGTAGCGTTGAAGTTACTGATGAATGGGCTAACCTCTTGGAAAGGGGGTTGAATTTTGTACCTAGTAATGTACCTGGTACAAAGTATTATACAACTCTTAAGTCTTTTACAAGGAAATTGAATCTTGTTTTTTTAGACAAGGACAGAAGTAATATACCAAGGCATGAACTAACTGAGCCAAACACTTTTTTTGCCTGTTGCTCACCCTGTAGTTAGTTTATTTGAAAAGGTTTGAACAGGTTTGTGATACCCTGAGAAGTAAATCAGACAGTAGCATGCAAGACAATTTAACTAAGGAAGAAGTAAGGTTATTAAATTAGATTATATCTAATAAAGCTATAAGAATCATGAAACCGGACAAGGGTGGGGGGGCTAGCTGTTATGGATGGGGTCGATTACATAGACAGGGGGGCCGGATTCACGAAACCTCAGTGTAAGACTTAATATGTCTTACTCGGAGGCTGCAGTTGAACGGTATGATGTCAGCATGCCATGAATATTCACGAGGGCACGCTGACTCATCCGTAACTCTTACACAGACTGAGTAGGCAAGCAGGGGGCGTGTCCGACTGCCAAGCAGTCTAAAAGTCTACGCCCCTGCAAGGTTTTAAAAAGCATAATGTCAACAGACAAGAGCGAGTCCGCTCAAATGTACCTGCACCCAACAACACACTCCCTGACACTGTAAACCCCCACTCCCTGACACTGTAAACCCCCATCAGAGTAATAAAACGGAAAATATTTTTGTTAAATCCATGATATAGCTGCCCGTATTTGGGCTTGTTTGCGCGGGTGTGCCCATTGCTTAACCACAGTTAGCAATTGTGACATTGAAGAGCACATAAGAACTACTTATGCAAATTAATTCAAATAGCAATAGTGTAACGGTAGAGCGTATGCACAAAGAGAAGGCATTCACGGTTCAGTATTTGAAATAATAGCAGACAAACATGATTAAAATTTTATTAAAAGCAGTGACATGGCCAATGTATCAACGTTCAAAAGACCCAGATATATAATAGCATGCTGTTAAGCAACGTTTTACACAGCTAAACACAGGTGCCCATAGTTTAATAGCGCTATACCCATCTAAACAGAGGTGCCCATAGTTTAATAGCACTATATCCAGCTAAACAGAGGTGCCCATAATGTAATAGCACTTTACCCAGCGCAATGTGTTTGCGCGGACGTGCTCTCCGTGCCAACCAGGGCACCGTAGGGCACAGGGAAGCAACGTAGAGCTAAGTTGCTTAAACGCAGCCACACCCCCTAGCCTGTCTAGACAGTATTAAAATAAAAGAATGACAAGGTTTGAACCAAGGACCCTTTGCATCATAATCAAAGTACAGAACCACTAAGCCATGACAACATAGGGGAAACAGCCACTATTAACATTCATAAATTTAGGAATGGTAGTTTAACCATTACTAAGCAGGTCTGCAGTCAGCCGAGAATTTTACAAAACGGCCAATCACAAAAAAGTGTGGGAAATGCAGCATATTTAAGCCCCACAGGCAGGAATACATGCCATAACTGATTGTAGCTCACATCTGCGGTCAGAATGTCTGGTGTCGGAAAGGGAACGTGCTTCCGAGTGCAGAGATGGGACATCGAGGAGTCCAAATACATGGTTTGGCTCCTAGTCCACCGTCACGAGGCAAGACTCCTGCAGGGCCAGTTCCAAGGGACGGAGTACAAGACAGGGGCTTGGAACCGGTTAGCTCGTGACCTCACTAGTGCCACAGGCGTTCCTCAGACTGGTGAGTAGGTCCGTCACCACCATGCGGACCTGAAGAGACGAAAGGAGGACCGCCTGAACCAGTGGATACAGGAGGTCCGTGGGATGCGGGATGCCCCAGTACTGAGTATGTAGCCATGGAATGCAGTATGTAAAAATTTAAAATGGAGTACGTATAACAGATAGGAATGTCTCAATATCCCTTCATTTACTTTACAGCTGCAGGTGACCGTGTTACGAATCAGCAAGCCTATGCTGATAGGCTGCTAAGGCTGCGCTGCCAGGCATGTTAGTGATTATTCTGCATGTATTGTTATATAAAATATGGGAGAGAGCATGAAAGAAAGTGTTGTAGTCCAATAATACAGCCATAAAATGGACTGAATAAGTCCTCTGCATGTACTGTCAGATAAAAACGTTAGAGAGGCAGAAAAAGAGAGTGTAGTAACCCATTAAGAAAGGTAACAAATGTCTGGAATAATATCTCTGCAGGCACTGTCATATAAAATAATATGTGAGTGAACCTGAAAAAAAAAAAAAGAGAGTGTGCTATCCTATTAATAAATGTATAATATGTCGTGAACATGTCTGCCATATATACCGTTAAAACAAATAAAGGAGTGAGCCTGTGGAAAAGTGTGTAACGTCATTAATAAAGGTCTAAAACCCAGAGTGTGTCTGTTTCACTTAGTATGAAATGTTGTACCCTTGCATTATACAAATAGTACTGTGTTAGAAAGTGCTGGCAACCCAGAGTTCTGCATTCCCATCTAAAGTGGGTGATGGAAGTGCTAGTAGCTGTGAAGTATATATACAGTCTTCAACAGTTACTGGCTGGCATGCATAAGTAAATCTGGCACACGAGTAGCATGTCAACATGTTCCCCAGAAATGTAAGTGTGCTTCAATAAATTCAGGGTTCTGTGCAATTTGAAGTGAAAATGTCATGTGAAAACATCCAGATATGTAGATAAAGAAATATAAATGCAACCATGAAATATGTAGCAGTAACATCTGCATCCTGGACAGTTAGTATGAGAGATATAGGTCAAGTATAGATTGAACTAGCCAAACCTACTACACAACCAACCTAATGCAAGGTGGCAAGTGTAATAATACAAGTAGGGAATATACACCTGCAGTCACTAGGAATGTAGTGTAGAGTAAAAGTGTTTAAAAGATGTTAATGGAGGTTTTTTCTACACCCAATTGTTTGTGCATAAACCACGCAATTCCACACCTCAATGGGTATGTGTAATCTTAAATATTTGTTGGGATATATGTCCTATTGTTCTATAAATATTTGCACTCCTGTTGATGCATGTGCCCTGTTCAAACACCATGTTCATGGTGGCCTGTTGCTACCAATCATCCCTGCATGCATTTGGAATAACCACTGTTGTTCAATGTATGCATGTGTTACGTTTGCTGTTCAACTGCTGGAACTGTGGTGTGTTGGGTTACCTTCGGGTGGAAGTGCTGCAGGGGATGGGGCTCGTCGCAAGCACGGGCGGAGAAGGGCCACCCATCACCCTTCGAAGGGTCCGGGTTGTGGTGCATAGGGAGATCCAGCGTTCAGTCGCTGATTCCCTATGCCAACTTGAGGCGAGAGTGGCGTGTCTCACGGGTGAGCCTGCCTGTCCTACTCAGCCCCCAGCACAGCCACCCCAGGGCTGTGAAGGTGCAGTGGTGACTGCCCATGGGTGGGGATCTCAGTTCCACTGTTACCATCTGTGGGCTCATGAGCTTGTGATTTCCAAACAACCTTCCCAGTCAATTGTGTTCACCCACCCAGTGTGTCAAATTCCTCCTCTGTATGCGTCTTGTCTGTTTACCTCCCTAACCTACCTCCCCAAATATACCTATTTCCCCTACCTCACTTACCACTCTCACCTGAAAACAAAAAAAAAAAACACTCTCACCTGGAAAAAAAAAAAAAGGGCAATCTGTACCCGAAAAAATATTACACCCCATACATAGCTTCCTATTTTGCACACATGTCCATAGGCCATGTACACCGATAATTCTAATTGGCAGTGCAACAAACTATGTTGTCCTCACCCCCCCTCTCTCAGGGGTGGAAAGTCTCAAATCTCACTCCAAATTTTCAACATATGCACAGCTGTTGCTGTTAAAGAAATGGGCAGCTATGGGCCTTCCCTACACACTTCCTGCACATCCCAGCTTGTTTTCCTACTGTCTGTCCCTCTCTGTGTCCCCTTTTTCACCACTTTCCTATCTCCCAGTTTTCTTTTCTTTAAAAGAAATTAGCGAGGGGGTTAACGGGAGTAAGCACTTTTAAGCAGTAATTAATTAGTGGGGGTGCGCGAGTGTGAGCTTGTGTGCGCTTAACTAAGCATCGCTAAGCATCACGCAAACCTGCTTACAACTGCTTAAAAGTGCCTTAGTCACTCTGTATGACAAGGCCCTTGTAATACTCAGCAGCAAAATAAAAAACCTTGTCAGTCTCGAACCCAGGACCTTGAACTCACCAGTCTGCATGAAGTACCACTACACCACAGCAGATATACAATAACTTAGTGCTGAAAGCAATTTATCATGCATTACCATGAGTGAATGTAAAGGGAAAATAGGAATGGCATAACACAAATCCTGTTCTGTGGGCCTTAACCAGCAGGTGTTGTTGAATTGCATGACATGACTGTGAAAAGAGAATCAGCCATGCTAGTAGGGAATAAGGTTACAGTAGCAGCTTACAAACCCCACACAGTATCAGGGCAGGATAAACACTGGCATATTTGCATAGGTCACAGGTCGGACCTCCCAACAGTGACTGCTCTACAGTGATGACCCTGATTTGTAAACAAATGTTAGCTGTGCCCCTCTGACTCCCTGTGAAATGTACTAACAGTAAGCAGAAAGGTGTTGAATCTCACTTAATAACAAATGTCAATAAGTGAGAGTAGACACCGCTTGCACGTCAGAAAAGGTGTAGTAATAGAAAGGCTCTGAATCACAAGTCTGAACTGCAAAATGTCTGAACTATATGACAGGTGCATCCCAGTTATATGTACCTTTCCCTGAGGCTGTTCAAATATATACGTGAGAGTATCTGCGGCCTGAAAGAGTCAGAAACACACAGGCATATCAGCTTGTCTGCTGTTACACACTCCACAAATAGCTGTAGAATGAATCCAACAAGCATGCCCTTATGTAGAAGTACAACACAGAAATAGCAAAGGATGTAGCCATGTACTGCTAGCAACCACCTGTGACAATGCCATTGTTCAGGTGCTGAAAAGACTGCTGTGGTGCAGTCAAAGAATACTAGGCTGACCTCTGTCTACCATCTGGATATGTCCACAGGTGGGAGCTACTCAGACAGACTACAAGCCTTCATAGACTTACAGGTACACAGCAACTCTGCATGTTCAGTAAGATAAACATCACACGATAATAAATAATGCACACTGCAGTTCTGCACCCCTACCCAAAGGTACTATATACCAGTGTAGTCAGGCACAACCAAGGGTGTAGGTAGGCATACACAGTACAAAAAATGTCCAGTCATCCTGAGCAGACTGTGCTAATATCAACACAAACAACAAACTGTTCAGATGTGAGTAATGTACTAATGACAGTATAGCAGTTCACAAACAGTGCATGTGCCTGATATTCATAATTGGTAGTACAACATACTTAGATGTCCTCACCACTCTCTCAGGGGTGGAAGGTTTCAAATGTCCCACCTAATGTATTGCATATGTACAGCTGTTGCTGGTAAAGAAATGGGCAGCTATGGACCTTCTCCACACCCATCATGTACATCCCAAGCTAGTTTCCCTACCATCTTCCCCTCTTTGAGCACCCTTAATCACTTGAGTGAGCACTTGTAAACAGTAGTAAGCGGGGTTGCACCAGTGTTCTCATGTGTGCGCCTAGCTCAGCTTTGCTAAGATATGATAAGCTACGCCAAGCTTAGCTTACTATTGCTAACATTAAATAAGCTAAGCTAAGCATTGCTAAAATACAATAAGCTAAGCTAAGTGTTGCTTAGCATCGCTAAGCGTCACGCAAACCCGTGCAAACCCGCTTACAACTGCTTAAAAATGCCTTTGTCACTCTGTATGACAAGGCCCTTGTATTGCTCAGCAGCAAAATAAAATACCCTTGTCAGTCTCAAACCCCACACCTTGGACTCGCCAGTGTGCATGATGTACCACTAAGCCGCAGCAGATATACAATAATTTAGTGCTGAAAGAAATATAACATGCATTACAAGGAGTGCATGTAAAGGGAAAAAATAGGAAAGCCATAGGAATACATTGCAATAAGGAAATATGACATGCATTGCAAGGAGTGAATGTAAAGGGAAAATAGGAAAGCCATAGGAATACATTGCAATAACTACTGTTGTATGCCAGTTAATTCCCCAATTCCAAAAGAAAGTACAAACTCCCATGTATCCAGTGTTAGCAATAGGAGGTGTGAATAAACTTACACATTGAGAAGAGTGTACTGAAGTAGTAACAGTCAGGTTTCAGTACAACATGCATTTCACTGGCTACAGCTCCGCTCCAGATAGGAGACATATACCAACCTTCTGACTGACACAACAGTGTCCACAGCAAACAAGCATGGTCCCCACCTTGCAAAACTGAAAGGCATATGCCTACCTAACCTATCATTTTATAGCAGTGTCCTGAAATCACAATGAGAACTGCAATTACCACACAGCAGGCTGCATGCAATTACTAAATGGTGGGCACCAATTGGTGCAGAGGCCATCACATGAACATGTGCAGATACCTACAAAATCAGCCTGTACTTGCTGTCCACACATGCAATAATATCATTGCAGCAACTGAAGAGAGAGCGAGCGAGAGAGACAGACAGACAGAGTTGGGGACACCAACCATCCAAAACAATAAAAAAAACAAACAGAGGCAGTGGAAGACACCAACCTAAACAAATAAAAAAAAAAATGGTACAACAGACTGAGGTGAGAAATACAAAGGTAAGGTATGTAACACAGATGTATTTGCTGGCATCCGAATGATGAGTCTGAAGGGTACTCTACATTCTGTGAACACTCCTTATGTGGTAGCAGTCCATATCTATATGTCTATGCAGTTGTGCATAGGGCAAGGGACATACTGCAACTGTTAGTGAAGGCTGGACATATATATGTATTTGAAGGTTGCTATGTGCACATATCTATGTAGGTTGTAGTGTGTGGCATTGAAAACAGCAAGCAGTACAGGTATATGTCATGCGGTGGTTAAATGCTGTGGGACTGAGTTACAGCCAGTGAGGTCTGCTATGGCTATACGGCCTGAGGACAGCGAAATGCATTCTGCACAACACTGTGCAATATTATTACATAACTGTATGTCTCACAACTGTTCCATAATTGATATTCCCACCATGAAAGGTGGGCAACATATGTGCATGTATATGTACAGCAGTGGCTGTTTACAAGTATGTGTATCTATATATATATATATATATATATATATATATATATATATATATATATATATATATATACACATATATATATATATATATATATATATATATATATATATATATATATATATATATATATATATATATATATATATATATATATATATATATATATATATATATATATATATATATATATATATATATATATATATATATATATATATATATATATATATATATATATATATATATATATATATATATATATATATATATATATATATATATATATATATATATATATATATATATATATATATATATATATATATATATATATATATATATATATATATATATATATATATATATATATATATATATATATATATATATATATATATATATATATATATATAATATATATATATATATATATATATATATATATATGTATATATATATATATATATATATATATATATATATATATATATATATATATATATATATATATATATATATATTATACATATATATATATATATATATATATATATATATATATATATATATATATATATATATATATATATATATATATATATATATATATATATATATATATATATATATATATATATATATATATATATATATATATATATATATATATATATATATATATATATATATATATATATATATATATATATATATATATATATATATATATATATATATATATATATATATATATATATATATATATATATATATATATATCTATATCTATATATATATCTATATCTATATATATATCTATATATAATCTATATAATCTATATATATATATATATAAATATATAGTGAGAGAGGGAGACACATGGCCAGACGTATTGCAACAGGTACCTGGTGACCAAGGCATGGACTGAACACAAGTGTTGATACTGCAGTGCCATACCCCATTCCAAAACACTTTACCCACTAACTACCAGATAGGTGGTTGCCTGACTAACACTGAAGGTGTCAGAAGGGAACATGGGACACAGGTGGACAGTAGCCTCCCCTTTGATATTCACAGTGCCACACTAGTCTTGTAATCTATTTACGTGGTACGTGTCATCACAAATGATGTGTCATGTACGGAAATATAGGTCAGTGTTCCCCTGTACTCATCACAATGCCCCATGTGGTATGTACCTCACATGACAACTACAGTAAGTGGAAAGGCCACAGACATACCTCACAAAGGGTAATACTGCCCTGAAACACATACCCTATGCAGACTGACTCACATAACCACAGCTACAGTGCGTTGCATACCGGCCACCCAGAGGTTACCTCTGCCAACATACAGAGGTATGCCACACCCATAGCAGTCAGACAACCACCATGTCAACACCTCACAATCCCACCGGGCTACACGGCCTAGGTCCCTAATCCCCGCAACCTCACTAAGCAGCACATGCTGGAGGGATAGACTCCTATTGGCAAATATGCCATACTCTGGAGTAAACCACCCAGCATGAACAAACAAGGCTCCTCAGTAGCAGATGTCAGACATACCCCTGATAATTGTCTGGGGGATAGGTAACACGCCCTGGGAATCACCTCTGTGTATCCGGTTGACAGGAGGAAGTGAAATCTATTTACATGTGTGTCAAAGGCCAGGGTAGCATATGGCTAGGCTGCTGTAGGCCCCAGGGACAATAGTGTATTACCTACTTATGACACAATGCACACAGACATGTACACAGTGCAATACCGGCTATGTGAGGTGGAATGGGTGTGACAGTGAATGTGTGCAAGGTCTGTAACGGTGTGATAGCCAAGTGTGAGGTTGTTTCTGTCATGGTCGTTTGTGTCCTATGTGTGAGGCCAGAGAAAGATGTGTCAGTTATTGGGATGCAGACATAGTAGGATTGTATATGTTGTGACGTATTTCCTTGTGTACGACTGTGGTGTCCCATCATAGGCTGAAGCAATACATGTATGCTCAGTAAGTGGTACTGCTGGTGATTCCAGCCTACATTTGAACTGTTGTACCACCTGAAGCTGTAGGCCTAAACAGCACAGTATGGTGTATGTTCACATTCCCTGGTAACACTGTCTTGTGTGTTTCCTGCAGTCTGCACAGATTACATTCCTCAGGCATAGGTATCTGTAAGTAGGGTCACACAGTACTGTAAGGTACACAGGAAATGCTCATCTGTGTCAGTATACATTTGTGTGTTGTATGAATGTCTGATGTGTGTGTAATGATGCCTGTACCATGTCCGCAATCACATGTGTGATGCAGGGTTTAAGTGTGTACCTAGCAATATGTATACTTACAGCAGTATGCCAGCTATATTAACAACTGTGCACATATGTTAGGTAGGGGTATGGCATCAACGACTAGGGTGGGTTACTGGTTATACTGCAACTGTACTTCACATTCATTGCAATGGATGACATATTTCTGCATGCATTAGCTTGATATGTACCCCCCTGGCAAGGCTGTGCATTGGATCCCAAACAGTGAGCAGAGTACTGGTGTATACTAGTCGTAGGCTGAGCACTGATATGTGGTATTGAATGCGTGTATCCTCTGACAGACGAGCAGATGCTATATATGGCAGTTAATTGATATCTGTACTGTATAATGTTAAATGTGTCACATGACTTGCTCACGTATATAGTTTACTTGTCTTCCAGGCTTATGGCTCATCACAGGAATCCCTGCTACACAGCCACAGAGGAACAGGAAATCCACCACAGCCTGGTTCAGCACTATACCCTGTTTTCCAGGGCAGCCAGCACCAGCAGGAGCGTACTGCACTGTGGCAAGAACTTGTTCATCAGGTAAATGACATGGGCATGCATAACTGGAAATATGAGCAGGTACGCCATCACTGCAGTGATTTAATTAGACATGTCCGTCGGCGTGCGTCTGATAGCCACAGACAACAGCTTGCCACAGGTGGTGGGGTGGCCATACATCCCCCCCCTCACCAGAGTGAAGGAACTGCTGCTAAGTGTGATGGCTCCTGGCCTACAGCAGCAACATCACACATGTGTCGTCATGGAGGCCGGAGCCACCCAGCATGGTGACATGGAGCATGCAGGTAACATTCCCTAGCTGTAGACTACCGTTACCTGTATTGTTAGATTATGCATGTGTGAGAAGTGTACTATGTTTAGCAGTTGTGCTGCCTATTGTGTGCAATACTGATAATTTGAATAGTATCTGTACACCTATGCCTGTTCTACTGTAGTTTAGCACACTCACAGTAGCAATGCCACAGTTGTGGCCACTGACAAACTGTGTCATATTCTTGCAGGTCCCTCTGGTGTGACAGCAGGGCAGACGTTACATGCTGGTGAGTGTGTTAACACTAACTTGGTATTGAACTGTGCATGTCATAGGTGAGGTATAGGCCATGTACACATAACACACCTCCGCATAATGCATGCTGTGCATATTTGCTGTGAGACGTGAAACATCTCAGTAATGTCAGTAGCTGCCTCAATCACATGCAATGCACAGAGCATCAAACACAAATGTGGCAACACTGTACTGCACATTGGATAGGCATAGTTGACACACATGCACACAACATAACACGTTTGTCATATGCAGTACACCTCAACATGCTACACATAGTGTAACCGGACACCCGCTGCCAGGTCACACTTCAGTATCCCACATGTCATCCACACACCACACAATATACCTGAGGGGTAGGGGCCTAGCATGGGGCTGTGCAATACTCAACACATAACACATTCATGTTAGGCAATGCTCCCTATTGGGCACCTCACACACCCTTGTGCAATATGGCTGTGTAATTGTGAACATAGTCATGGCACTGCGGTTCAGGTACAGCATGCTGGGCGGTGGCCTAGCACACTTTAGTGCCCTTGAGTGACATGATGCATGATGATGATGGCTAATGGTACTACACCCAATACTGTTACAAAGGATTGGTATCCCATCACGTATACATGCACCACTCATCCTGTGTGTGTATATAGCATGCATGTGCTACACCTGTGTCCACAATTATCTGCTACAGACACTGCAATCAGACATGGAAATCCATTTGACACACAGATAACACATGCAGCCATGGTATGTATACCTGTGTGTGATGGTGCACAGGACATTGCAGAGCTTATACTACTTGCACAGAAATGTCGTGTCCTTGTACACATTGTGGTCCAGGGTGTAGGCAATCACTGAACATGTACACACACGCACCACAGCCATGTGCACTGTCATTAACAATCGCTGTCTACACTCACACTGCATGGACTTGATCAACACTTATTCTGCATGCTGACACGTGTGACGTGACTGTTTGCCTTGTGATACTGTCACCCACCTTCAACCAGTATTGGGTATGATTTGGATTCCTGTTGTGTGTGTGTGTGTGTGTGTGTGTGTGTGTGTGTGTGTGTGTGTGTGTGTGTGTGTGTGTATCTGCTGTAGTGAGGAGTGTGCATGTGTTCCTGTGTGCATGTGCAGACCATAACGCGTGTTTCCTGTCTTCCTCTCACAGATGCTGAGGTAGGGGTTGGAGAAAGCAGCAGGTGACCTGAAGCCACTGCCAAGGATAGTGGTGATGATGACACATGTATTTTGGTACAGGGAGATTTGACAGGGTCTGTCACTGGTCCGCCAATCGACAGTACACAGCGTTCAACCCCATCTATGCGCACACTCATACTGCCATTACACCCCTCACCACCAATGGCCATAGGGAGGGACAGCATACAGTTGACATTGACCAGGAGAGTGTGGTACCCATGGCACATGCATCCCCTCACATCAGCCATAGCCGTAGACCTAGAACGGTACCACATAGGCGGAGGTCCAGGGGTTCTCGGGGGAGCACCACTGGATGTATTGCCCCTGGCAGGCATGACCTCACAGGTCTTACAACGACCACTATGTTCCGGGCTATATTGCAGACTCAGGCATGTATGGAATGGTACACCAAGCAGGGACTTAGGGCGCAGAGGGCACATTACACCGCTATCAATGACAGCATCCGTGACCTTGCCGGTGCCATCCCCGAGGTCATTGATAGACGTTGGGGGGAGACAATAGATGCCCTCCACAACATGTCTTCCTCGAGCCAGGACCGTGCGGGATGGTTGCGACGTTGATGCGAACGCATGCCAGCAACAGCAACATGCTGGCAGTGGTTGCGGACGGCCCATAGTTCACAACCGCTCCTGTAGTGGCAGTACCAGCCCCAGCCTGTCCATTGTCCGTCCCAGTAGACCACATGCACGTGGCTCTGGCCAGTCCCAGCAGGGACATGGGTCCAGTCATCATACCTCTGCCTCTGATGACAGTACCCAGTCAGGGTTGGTACCTGATACTGTCCGTAGCACCCCTGCCAGGCACAGGTACTGTGTCAGTGGCCGGAGACAGTGATCTGTACAGCCAAGCAGGTACAGTCTGTGGCTGTCCCACAAACCACCGTATATGGCAGCCACATGGTGGAGCTGTGTGCATGCAGACACACACACACATTAACCAAACAACTAGGGCTCACACATACACACACACATTACATCAACATTGGCCCATGCTGTACTGTTGTCCCTCACACACACAGACACGTTGATTGGATGGGTCAATGTCAGGCTCTGGCAAACCACTAAATGCCCTGTGGATAAGATACCTGTGCCGCCTCCTGTCATCTGCATTATCGACGGAGGGACAGGCTAACATGGTGCTGATGCACAGGGTGACACTATAGCAGTGTAGCAATAACAGCAAGTTGTCAACAAGGAAGTGTAACTACATCCTTGTAGGTGTATCTGTGCAGACATTATGCATCAAAGCTCTGATTGTCAATGTAGAATTGTTTACACCACTGTTAGGTTTACACCACTGTTAGGTCTGAGTATGCATTATCCACCCATGTGCCACTTGGCTGATGTGTTGTCAGCATGTGTTAGTGAGTGGACAGTACGTGTGTGATGTGTGCAGTACAGATTAGCAAGCGTACATCTGTGAACATTATGGGTGCGCACTGTCTGGATGTACGTGCATAGTGGACACATGGGACGTGTGGCATACCCTGTCGTACACATTGTTAACATCTCACTGCATCTTTCAATGGCCAGTATGTATTCTACTACAGTTATGTAATAACATGGGTAGAAGTGTGTATGACATGGGTTGACACTATGCTGCGAGTGATACCGTTAATATCAGTCAATGATTTGCGGTCTGGTAGTATACACAACCTCAACAGCATGACTATAAGCAATCATTGGATGATGTCCTGACAAATAACACACAGTAGTAGGGAACCCAGTATCAATTGGATCCTTCCGGTGCTACACTATAACACTAACACTAACCAGTGGTGATGACCGCCACCCATTACTGTGACCACACCTGTGTGTCATATAGCCCCCTTAGGTACATGCAGAAACACTAGGTACGTGTCCATCCAAATCTGAGAATGCATGGATTGGCCTACAATGCATTCCCTGGATGGGACGCATATCCTACACAAGGGTATAATACAGACAGATACCTGTTGTGTGATACATGCTGTATAGCAGTATGCCGACTATGGCATAGTCATCCTCATGTACTAAACATACTATCCCATCAGTACCACACAGGTGGTAGCCCTCAACATGTATGTTGGGTACCATTGTGTACATACAGACCCAAGTTATGTCATGTGTCCCTTGGTATCCACATATCCATAGGTATTGTGGAGTCCAAAGGTGTATCACATAAGACATTAGAGGCCTGAATGCATATCCACAAGGCAGTCATACTCCTATAAAGACTGCCCATTCTTGGCAGACTTTGTTGTGTATGACCATGTCTGACATATACCCCAGGCATATACCCTCACTCACACTACTCTTAAGTAACTGTCATGGGTGTGTGTGCCACAGATGACCTTGGCCACAGAACACGACAGTGGACGTCCATGTCACATACATACATATGTGACCTACGATCTGAGAAGCAGCGGCACAACCTGTCAATGGAAATAAATGTATTCATGTAGTATGCAGGCTTCACACCTATGTACTGATTGAGGGGACATGTACACATATATATTTGCCACGCAGATACCTGATGTCTTCAATGCACTTACTGTTGTCATCATACTATGTCATACCATAGTAAAAGCAAAACCCACACCGTGTTGACCAACAGTGACACACACACACAGTCAGCATTTGCAGGATTCAAACCCCTACCTAACTATGTTATGATACTAGAGACAGACACATTAACACGGCACGCTATTTGCTTTACAGGCTGGTTTCCCTTCTCCTGCAGTATTTGTAGGATGGTGACATCATCAGACTTTCCAAAGAGGAATGTACCTCCTTTACTGAGTTTTCCCAGTCTCCAAAAAGGGAACACCTCTCAAAGGAAACTGCACACATACACCCCCCCACACACACACACACACTCACTGTTTGCAGGATTCAACCCCCTACCTAACAATGTTATGATACTGGAAAGAGACACATTAACATGGCATGCTATTTGCTTTACTGGCTGGTTTCCCTTCTCCTGCTGTATTTATAGGATGGTGACATCATCAGACTGGACATGGTGATGTGTGTACACTTTGTTTTATGCCATTCCAGGAATGGTCCATGTGGGTCAGCAGGTGTCAACAGCTTGAACATGACCTCAGTATCCTTACCTTCTGTTATCTATCTGTGGACACATGGACATTCCGTCATATGTCAACACATATTTATGCACAGCTTCTTGGTTTTGTGAATACTACATGTGTCTGGGATGTTGATAAAGGGCTATTCAAAGTCTATGTGACACATGTGTAGATGTGTTCACTGATGTATGTCCTGGGTGGCTGCCTTGCAAACAGTCTAGCATGTTTGGGAACCATGATCCGCACATCCAAATCCCATCGAGCTATGCGCTCGAGAGACTTGAACTTCAGCACTGAAATAAATAGGACATGCTGGAGGGACAGATTCATAACCCAGAGGCTCCCTTCACTCTGGAATAAAATCCCAGTCCAGGTTAGGCAGAGTCCCTCATTGACTTTCTTCAAGAGGAATCTTGATGAGTGGATGGGAGATCGTAGATTTACTCCGGGTATCACTTCTGTGTCACTGTTAGAGGCACAGTATACTAACCTCGAAAAAGGGCATAGCAAAATTAATTTAAAATGGGTGGCGAAAGCCAAACCCACTCTGGCTAGGCTTGTAAATGCCCTAGGGCAGATAGGCTAGTATGAACCTATGAACATACCACAGTTGGTAGGGTTGTTTGTGTGTCAGCTTCCAATAGCTCTGTTTATGACTGCAACCATGATGGACTCCATGACCTTGCAGATCAGACCTCATAGGCGTACTGGACTTGACTTCCCATGGTGTGTTGTGCAACAACACTTGTGGGGAGTGCCATATGTAGCTGTGACACATTGAACGGTTCCACAACCTGTGTAGGGGGTGTGGCTCAGCTGACTGTTCAGGTGCATGATCTGTTTGTTCTGTAGTTTGTGCATGACACATATTGGGAATCAATGTATTCCACCTACTGCCATGCTTTTGGCGGTGGGGTTAGCTGCTCATCCATTCTACATGTGATATCGCCTGGTATGGTGATGTGGACTATTGTCAGTGGGGTATGGGTATGTACATATGGGCCTGTCTGCCATGATGTCGGCACTGACACTCCGGTACAGTTGGCCCTGACTCAGGACATATATGGTATGGGTGTACATTGATATTTATGACATAGCTGAAGGAGGTGTCATGATTCAGTCTGGACTCCTTCTCAGCTCCTCTTTACAAAACACTAATGAACATGAGCACTAATCCCTGTTATACTCTTTTTTACACGCTTAACACCCTACTGATCCTTTGTGATCAGGCTACAGAGTATGTCATAATATCCTGGCATGTCCAGGGGTCGGTTTTGTGCATACTCTTCAGTCCAGCTGGTGGATATTGTGATATTGACACAATGTCACATCTGCCTCATGTACACAGACAACCCTCTCCTCCGCCCAACAAACTCAGATATAGGTGTGAGATGCACCTATATAGACATACAGGGAGCTGAACTCTCTCGACCCATGACTGGCACAGTCTATCAGGTGGTGAAGGTAACCACACACACCACATATCAGTTTCACATATCCTCTAGCAACAGCACTCAAACCACATTAGCACACATTGACATACTCCGATGCTGTATATGTACTCTACCTAAGCAGCAGAGACCTCCAAAGCAGACACACACACCTGCTACCCCACTACAATACCCACATATCATAAAGTTCACAATGTCAGTGTGCCACACAGTCACTGCCCTTCGGGATAAACAACACACCTAATACACTTGTTAATAGGCGACACTTATGTTCAGACACACTGACGTGCCACTCACCAGCCCTGTCAAGGGAATAGTCACTTTGGGCTGTCTGTTGGGTGCCAGGATCTGCCGCATAACACAGGCAGTCAGGTCACTCCAAAGCAAGTACAAGACTGGCACCATCATTGTCCATGCTGGTGTGTGTAACCTCAGACATTACTCCCTGGACCACATGACATGATACATGGAGGTACACTCTGATCATGTAGCCCAGGCCAGTATGACCCTGACGTTGTCTGAAATCTTACACCCACCAATTATGATGTCACAGTATACGGACACACATCACATTTAACAGTTGGCTAACAAATTTGTTTCATTCATAGGGGATACAGTGTCTGACAGCGTATGGTGACATGCTCAACATGCCATGTAGCTTCACTATGGACAGCTTGCACCTGTCACACTTGGACTTTGGTATGCTGGCTAAGGCTCTTGCTACCACCAGAGTGCCTTTATTAAGCAGGGCTCAGAAGACAAACCCACCTCCATAGACATTACAGGTTAAATGAAACTAAGGGTAATGCAGCTCAACAACAGTTGTGTTAACCTCATATTGTGGCCACTCAGGACTCTCCTCAGTATGGATGAGAGCAATATCTGTGCACTGACAGACACCTGGTTCAGGCTCGCCTATGCACACCAGCACTACCAGGTTATGTTTCATACCATGCTGTCTGACAACAAGACTTGGAACAGACAACACAACTAGGGGGAGTATCCATATACATCACAGATACACACACCCCCAGGTTAGTAGCACTGCAGAAAGCATCACAGACCATACATATACAACTATCATTGTGCAATACTGCCTTTCAGATTGTTGCCTGCTACAGAACACACTCCCAAACTCAGGAACCACACTCGGCTTTTGTAAGAACTATGGAGAATATGAAGGTCTCCAGAGACACCATTATATTGTGTGACTTCATATATACACATATTGACTGGGGATACTACTCAAGCCCTGACAACCTCACCCAACAGTCACTACAATTTGTGGACTCACATGCTTTGGCACAACCAGTTAGCATAGCCACAAGGGGGAATACATATTGGACCTGCTCAGCACCAACATGGGGACTCTGTTCCACACCAGCGATATACCCATCATTGGTAAGGTCAGAACATACATGCATCTCACAGGACATACATATACCCTCCATACACCCATCCTGGGTAATCTTGGTGAACTTCTCATGAGCTAACATCTCACTTCACCAAAGCAAGGTGGTATCCTTCAGAGATCCTCAGACAGTGGCATATACGGCTCACACATACACATTCTATGGACACCTAGTGGACTGCATGGATTGTGTTATCCCAAACAACAACAAGACCCACTACTACAATGGCAGGGGACCTGTCTGGTAGACCCTAGACATTAATAAGCTGTACAACGTCAGGAGGACGCTACTACATGATAGAGCACAATCCCAGACTGGGAAGGCATCTGTGATCTGTACTAGCAGACAGCTACAATCACTCATGGACTTTTCTAAGGGCCGCTTCTACCAGACAATTGCACCTGACAAGTAGGACTATCACACGGCCTTCTTCAGTTATGTCAGGAACCTGGGTGGACACTCACTGATATGCTGTGAATTACTGCATACTGACTAAACCTACCCTGAGCCCACTGGCATTGCCGACATCCTGGCAAACATGTTCAGTGCAGATGTCCCCCACCCATCCCCCCTAAGGAGCAACTATACAGCACAACAGAGTATAACCTCCCGGACATCACACAGTAACAGGTGAGTGCTGCCCTCCCCACAGCGTACATCACAGTATCAATGTGACCAGATGGTGTCCCAGCCTGCATCATACATGAGCATCATGACAAACGCAACCCTCACATTACATCACTGTTCAATATCGGAGTTACCACAGGATATGTACCCAAGGAATGGCGTACTGCGACAGTGGTCCCGCTCCACAGAGTTGGTGCCACAATGGACCACAGACAATATTGCCCTATAAGCCTATGTAGCCTGTTCTGCAAAACTATGGAGCATATTGTCATAGGACTCCTACACATAGACATCGGGAACCTAGCGACACTGTGTCCTACTCATTTCAGCATTGTTGTGGGCAGATCTTGCCTCTTGAACCTGTAGGTATTCTTTAAATGGCTAACAGGTCCATCAACATAGGGACGGCTGTCCACACAGCCTACCTGAACCTTGCAAAACCATTCAACATAATAACCCACTGGGCCATTATGCATAGGCTCACCGGCGTCAATTTGGACATATCTCACACAATGGATGGATACCTAGATCAGGGATAGCACCCACATGGTCAGAATTGCAGGTGCCATGTCTGACTATACACCAGTTACACATGGCATCCCAAACAGCTTGGTCCTGGGATCTCTCTCGTTTAGTATATATTTGTCTTACGTACAGGCTATCACAGGGGGAATATGGCTGAACATGTTTGCACTTGACTGCAAACTGGGTGTCATTATCAACTCTCCAGCTGCCACATGCATACTCAATCAGGGTCTCACAGAGATGGATGACTGATGCCTGAGCCATGGCCTACCGCTAAATGCTCATAGAGATGGATGGCTGGTGCCTGGGCCATGGCCTACAGCTAAATGCCATTAGTTGCATAGTCATCCCCTTTGGGAGTAACAACACGCCCACACATTACCACATAGGTAGTACTCCATTACATACGGTAGGAGTTGTTAGGGGTTTGGGGACATCACTTGTTCGTACTGTCGCCTTTAACATTCACGTTGCCAAAGTGGTTGGACACACCTTCTATGTGTACCACCTTATCCCATATGGTTTCACATCTAGATCGAGTGAGGTCATTGTGCCCCTATACTCATCACATCCATGCTTGGTTACAATGCCACATTTGGGGTGTACCTTACCTGACACCTGCAGCAACTGTACTGGCCACAGACGGTCCTCACCAAGCAGATCTAGAGACTCACACAGATGCCCTGTATAGCTCAGATGCAGTAACTCCAGCTCTACTCAGTCGCTTACCACCTACTCAGATATGACGTGTGCCTGTTGTTGTTTACAGCTATACCCAAACCAGAATTACTGGACATGCTCCACCTCAGGATATCCAACTCCTTTGGAGCTACACACTGCAGGGACGTATACCTCAGCACAGATGTTAATAGGACATTGTGGAGGGACAGATTCTTATCCCAGAGGCTCAACCCACTACAGAATGTAATCCCAGTTTCACATAGGCAGAGCCACCCACTGACCACCTACTGGAGACATCTTGATGACTGTATGGGTGATTGTATATTCACCCTTGGGATATCTTCTGTGTCCCTGCTAGACAGAGGCACACTAGCATAAACGTACATGGGCTATCTTGTGTGTGACCTACTATTCACACACACAGTGTAGTAACTGGACAGGGTTGTGAATGCCAAACACACTCTGGCTAGGCTTGTACATGCCCTAGGGCAGATAGCCTAGTATCGACCTCTGAACCTATGCTAATGTTCAAGATGCACAATGTTTATTGTTGATACTGTTTGCAGGTCTCCATCATCTTTGCTTTACCAGTTTCCATGAAGAACTTCAGTATCTGCAGAACATATTTGATTATGATAGGGTACCACTATATTATAGATGTGTCTGTTGTCATACAACTGTGTGCACAGGGCGGATTGCTGTATAGTGACAGGTTCCTGGGTTAACACATGCAACTGCCAGATATGCGTGGCCCACTGCTGTATTCAGACATGGCCTAAGTGTGTGAGCATGCCCAGTTCTGACATTCCATGTTTTGTTGCCTGACATTTGTCTCATTTATTCAAGTGTGTGAGCATGCCCAGTGTGACCCTTCCGTATGTTGCTATCTGAGGTCCACTATGCTGAAGTGTGCGAACATGACCAATATTAACATTTATACTGTGTGTATTGGAAGTCAGGTTCTGTTCTCACTGCAGGACTCACCTTTGTGTCATAACTCAACAAGGATTATGCTGTGCCTGCAGGGTTTCCATGGAATACTTTGCATAGACTTATCAACATTCTGTCATACAGGTGGACCACTGCAATACTGCCATGGTTTAGTGATTCAGTACTTTGGCTATAGTGCACAGTATCCTGGGTTCGAGGCCCATCACCGCTTTATCTTTTCATACTGAGCAGACCAGACTGCTTAAGGGCCTGTTAAGCAAATATGAGCATATTGGCTTTTGTTCAGCTCTGCCCTACTTAGACCAGGCTTGTCCGACATTGCTCAATATTCACCAACATTGCTGGACGTTGCCCGATATTACTGAACATTGACCACAGCTGTGCTAGTTGGTGTGTGCGATTTTGTTTGTATATACTACATGGTGGTAATTGCTGTTTAGCACTGCTTTATATTGCTTAACACATGGCATTCATGCCTTAGATGGTGCTGCAGGGCTGCCTATGTCGGATGCACATACTACACTCCCTGCACATGTTTGGAAGCAGGTAGTGTCAACTTAGGCATCCCTTTTACTTTATGTGCGAGTTGGAGAGAGGTATAATTTCCAGAGTTCCTACTGAGCCAGTGTATGTGCTATGCGTTGCCTCTTTGCCAAGGCCAAAGCATACTGGGCACGCCTCCTTCTGCCTACTGGGGCAGGCTCAGGTTGTTCCTCCTCAGAGTCTCGCTCTGCCTGTGATGGCCTTGGCAATGGTGGGGGGCCATTTGGCCCAGACCTATGCTGGTCCTGCTGCAGCTGTTTTCGCAGGATCATATTATGTAGCATAGCACATACCATGACAATTTGGGTACATGCATACTGCAAGGCTCCACCAGATGTGTCCAGGCACTGGAACAGTGACTTGAGCAGCCCAAACACACGCTTTATTACATGTTTGTGCGTGTGCCTCATTATGGCGTTCCTGTTCAGGTGTGTGCGTTTCTGATAGGTGTCACCGGCGGCTCCAGTGCATAGCCAGCATCCCCCACTAGGTGACCATGTGGGATGTCTCCATTGGCAAATGTCTGGTACAGCTGCGTCAGATGCCAGATATTGGAATCATGGTAGCTTCCAGGGCAGCCTGCACACACATTCAGTATTGTGCCCTGGGCATCACACACGACCTGGCAGTTAGAGGGGAAGCCCTTGTGGTTGAAGAAGACCCTACCCCGCTCACCGGCTGGTGCTTTGATGCGTATGTGCGTGCAGTCTATTGCACCCACTAACTCTGGGTATTCCGCTATTTGCTGGAAGAGACACATATTATACCTCACGGGAATTGGGAAAATATACATGATCACCGACATGTGCTGACATGGCATCCAGAAACTGGTGTAGTACCCTGGATGCTGATGCCTGTGATATCCCCATCATATTGCCAGTTGGTCTCTGGAAGGTACCTGTTGCTAGTATTCTTAGGCCAACACATACCTTGGTTTCCACTGGGATGGGTTCCCCTCTGTTGGTTCTGTGTGTGAGGCGTGGCCTGCACAGCTCAACAATTTGCTGCAGGAGGTCTCTGTCCACTCTATAGCGCTCCACTATCTCCAGCTCATGTGGCCCCTGGTAGATTACCCTGGGCCTGTACACTCTTCTCCATCTTCTCACTGTGGGTTGTCCAGCAACATTTCCATTGTCGCCACCCTCAGCATGTTGCATATGTCGCCTTATAACAGCAATTGGCAGCCCCTAACATTTCTTTGTCTCAGTAAAGCTTTTTCAGTTTACACTTCTATTAGCTTACTGCAGTGTCTGTTGTGAGAAACATAGTGTACTGCCTCTAATTGCCCGATTCTGACTGTTTTCACCTGCTAGCTCTGCTAGTAATCCCTGGTAGCTTCCTACTATTTGTTGTGCTTCCTTGCACTCCCTGGTAGCTTCCTACTATTTGTTGTGCTTCCTTTTTCCTTTCTGTTTCCTCAGGGGTAGCGCCGCGCAAACACACGCACAGCAGCTAACACGCACACACACATGCTTACACGGACTAAAACCTGCTTATTCGGGTTAAAATGCGTGCACATCAGCGCAAACGTGCTTACAACTCTTTAAACAGTCTTATACATGCTTACTCCCGCTTAAACATGCGCATTCACGCTTAAACGTGCGCACTCACGCTTACACGCGCACACTCTGTCTTACTCTGGTTTACAGGTGCGCACACGCACGCATAGCAAGAAACTTTGGTGTTATCTGCGGCATACACCTTCCATTTCTTGCCTTTCCCTAGCCTACCTGTTGACACACCTCTTTCCATAATGTGTAAATGACAGCGGACACATGCCACTCTGCTCCAATGAGCTTCACTTCTTTCATACATACCTCCCTCGTGATGTCACCTATCTTCTACTCTGTTACTCCCCATATCCTACTCCTACACTCCACTGACTGTGCTCATTTGCTATGTAAACTAGCGATTCACTATCCTAACACTCATTTACATAGGATTGCCTACTAATGCTTGGTTACATGTCTTAGACTGAGCTTCCCCCCTTAGCAACCTCTACGCGGTGGCCATGTTGTCTTCAGCCTGCCATTCCCTTGCATTGTACATTATCAATTTCAATAAAATTCACATTTGTGGGTTTTAATTTTTAGTATTCTGGGTTTTAGAGTGCACCCCGTTGCACGGCACTGCGCTATGCTTAAACATCGGAAATCGGCGAAAAAAAATAAAATATTTTTATTTTAATTTTGCATCAGGGAACATTTCCAATGGCCGTATATTTGGCCATTGGCATGCTTCCTGCACTGGATGCAACATTCATTTGGAGCTGTCACGGCTCCGTTTTGCTTTTTGCAGAACGGTACTCAGTTTGTCAACCGAGTACATTTCTACAAATAACACTGCTCTTACTCTGACAGGTTTGGGTTTCCTGAATCACAAATCTACCTCATTTGCATGCCTTTCGCCTGCAGTTGAGGTGATTTGCATATCCCAGCCCTGTCCGTGTAAGAGCCATTTTAGGAGCTCACTTACACGCCCCTACAGGCTGTTCCTGGATCACTCGTCGGACATGATGGCTGCATGGATTCTGACTCCATGCAAGCCATCGTGAATCCGGCCCAGGATGTTTAAGATACTGTTTACTGATACCTATGATGAAGCATCAAGGAATGAATTAAATATAGCCTATAGGAATGTTAAACTAAGTTTGGATGAGATGGTTCTCAATGGAGAGCTTACTATTGATGAGCATAAGTACCTGTCTCTGGACCACCCAAAGATTCCAACTATGTCTGAAATCCAGAAATACATATAAACATTAAAGATACCCCCTACGCCCTATAGTGGAAACAGCAGGCTATAGTACTTTTATAATGGCCAAATATATTGACTTTCATCTTAAAGACATTCTTACTGGGTATGAATATATTTTAGGGACTCCTAGGATTTTTTATCAAAAATTAAAGAGTTTTACTTGGATGAACTTATTTTAGTTACAGTTGATGTACGTGATTTATTCTCTAACTCAAACAAGAGACAGGCTTGGAAATGTTCTACGAGTTTATGTGCCGACATCCAGGTTTTTCTAAGAGTAAAGCTAGCACTCTTACGAGTTTAAAGGAAATGGTCTTGGAAAATTTTCTTACTTTTGAAAATCAAATTTACAAACAAGTAAAAGGGGTAGCAATGGGAGCAGGATTTGCCCCCATCTTTGCAAACATTGTTCTAGCCCAACGGGAAAGAACTTGTACTTTCACATAAGGTTTTAAAGAAGAGTGGAGTATGTATGGTAGATTTTTAGATATTATAATTTTTTGGAAAGGGAGTCAAGATTATTGGAATTTTATGATTACTTGAATAATTGTACAACATTCTTTATTTACGTCTCTGGACCACCTATTCATAGTAAACTTTGTGGGAAGAAATATCCAGGGAATTGTTATGGCTAGGCTTGCATAGGCCCTAGGGCCGACAGCTTAATACCAACCTATGAACCTATAATATGGATTATGAGAAAGTTAATTATCTTGATGTCACTATTCTTAAGGATAGGACCAATAAGAAATTTGTGTCTACACTATATAGGAAACCAACATACTCAAACACTTTGTTACACTTCAGTAGTTGCCATCCCTTACATCAAAAGAAGGCTCTGGTTAAGTGCCAGTATGTTCGGTTAGCCAGAATGGTGTCTGATAAGAGGTTACCTGGATACATCTGTAGACAAGATTCTTTGGGAAGTAAGAAAAAGTAGTGATGGTAATTCATGTACCACTTATTGGCTAGTACTGAATTAAGTAGTATGTCTGACAAAGTTAAAGATTGTAGGAATAGGTCATGCGTTGTACTGTTCAATAAAGATTTTTATTCCATCAGTGGTATAATAAGGAGAGACTGGGATCTTTTTAGAAGTGATCCAGATTATATAAAAATTGTTGGGAGAAAAAGTAAACATTGAGTACAAAAAAGAAAGTAGCTTCAAGCAGTTGCTTGAAAGGGTGGAGAATAACAGAAACCACAAAGATGGAAAAATGTCTAAGTGTAGGGCATGTACCCAAAGTTGTAACAGTCTGGTATGTAAGAAAAAAAATATTTGGGGACATTTTGAGGTAAATGTCCCTGGAAGGTTCTACTGTTATTCTAAAGGAGCGGAATATGCTGCTGTATGTCAGACGTGATTGTTTCTATACAGGAAAAACTGTAAGGGCCCTTAAAGACTGAATATATCAGCATTTCTATGACATCAGAAAAATGGACACTAGGGCGTGTCTAAGATGCCAGACTGCTAGCAGCACTGAACATTAGCTCTGCTTATAACCTTTTTATTCTGACAGGAAATTTAATCTACTTTTTGGAAATACTAATCCAAAAGTATATCAGAGGATTTGTGAATATAGGTCCTTTATTATTTTTCAAAAATTAGTACTAAAACATAAGTTTTCATTATTTTTTCCTGTCAAGAAGTTTTTCTTCAAGAAATCCAAGTATGAGTAACTCGAAGAACTCATCAGGACAGTGTTGTAAAGGAGCTGCAAATATTAATAACTACTATTCAAGAACTATCTATAAAAATGGACGAACTAGAAAATAAAATAGATATTAAACAAGACTGTAGTAAGCAGCGGGACATTCTTAGTGAAATGGTTAAAAAGTATTCTGAACAAATTGCTTCTAATCGAGGAATCTGTAACAGATATGGATGGCACAGATATGGATGGCAGACTGATGGAATGTGAAACAGAATACAAAACTAACACAAAAGCTGGAATACCTAGAAAGTAGGTCATGGAGAAACATTAGAATCTATGGAGTACCAGAAAAGGAAGAAGGAACTGATATATGATACACTTTCTTAATAACTGGCTTCCAACAGCACTAAATCTTCCTGAAGCCCTTTCCTTCGGTATAGAGAGGGCTCACCGGTCTCAAGCAAAACCTGCTTCAACAACAATTTCTCCTAACCCCAGATCCATCATGGTTAGAGTTTTGTCCTCCCAAGATAAGGATTTGGTTCTGAAGTCTGCGTGGAATAATTCTCCCATCAAGATAAAGGACAAACTTGTTCGTTTTGACAATGACTATATTTCTTCTATCATATCTAGAAGGAAAGAATGTGTTCCCTTGATAAAATCTCTTAAAAAAGTTATCAAAGCACAAATTCTCTCACTCTCCAGGACAAAATTATTTTTACAAGAAGGTGAGAAGATCTTCAGCTCTTTGTCAGAGGCTTTGGACTTTATTCACAAGAAAAAAACTGATAGAGGACATGGAATGGTCTACACAGAGTCTGAAAAGACATGCAACCAAGAAAACTTGGACTGTCAAAGAAAGTGCAAATGAAAAATTAAAAAGACAAATAGGATTGTTATTAAATACTAAATACTTTCTTGCAGAACTCTTAATATTTTATTGGAATATATACACAAAGCAAAAGGTAAATTTTATTTTACATAATATTTTATGGAATACATATACAAAACATAGGTCTTTATTTTGCATAGGCATACATACATGTATACATACATAAATTATATGTGTATATCTGTGTGTGTGTGTATATATATATATATATATATATATATATATATATATATATATATATATATATATATATATATATATATCTATATATACATATACACACAAAAAACAAAAGTCTTTATTTTGCATAGGCATATACCTAGTATACATGTATGCATGTCATATATATATATATATATATATATATATATATATATATATATATATATAAATAAATGTGTGTGTGTGTATATATATATTAATATATAATATTTTTTCCTTTCATACCATATGCTTACTTTATCTTGGGTGCAGTTAACTTCATTATATATTCATTTGGTATACAAAAGTCATGCTATCTTACTATTAATTCATGACTTCCAAAGTAAAGCATTCATGTGCATTAGTGGTGGGGAAACACCTTAGAGTTTTTACTGTTTAGTCTATTATGATTACACTGTATGGAATCCCCACAACAGAAGTGCCCTTAGATGGTTTACTTAAGATATTTCCTCTTGACATTTTTGAAAGATGTTCATATCATGATTAATATATATGTCTTTACTTAAAATCTGCATTTCTTAGTGTAATATATCAACATTCAGTGCTTTACATTAACTAAATGCTCTAATTTTAATTCTTAGCCTAATTTAGTTTAAGGGATGTAAATTATTGATTTATGGGGAAAATATTACTTTCCCAACATTTTTAGAGAAGGGCTGTTCATGTTTTTTTTTCACTGTGGAGGCTGCTCATGCACATTTTATGCTTCTTTAGAATGGAGAAAACTTAGTTGTTTGAAGTTCCCACCAAAAATGCCTTTTATAAGCCTCTGTGACCATTTCTTCATGTGCATGAGCATCTACAGGGCACTAGCAGCAAGCTAGAGAAGCTGGAGGCAGGAATACAGTTTGCGATGATATCACACGACCTTTGAACTCATGCATGACTCAGAAACCAGGAAGTAAAGCTGAAAAATAAAACTAGAAGAAAAAGTAACTGGGTTTTTTGGTTGTTTTTTCATCTTTTATTCATCTTTTATGCATCTAAAGGCATTGAATCACTTTAAATATGTATTTTTAACAAGCTAAGACTTTAATGGAGTGATTATGTTACTAGTCTAATGAGGAAATTTGCATTTTAATGCTACTGTATGTCTGTTGTGAAAGACTGAAATCTGACAGGATACCATTCTTTGCTTTGATAGCATGCCCTTAAATAATAATATATTAATATTTGACCACTTAACCAATTTCTTTAATATTCTGAATGCAAATATATATATATATATATATATATATATATATATATATATATATATATATATATAATGGAGTCTCCTTTTCCTTCTGCTACTTTCATGCTTAAGCAACTTTAATCTACATTAGGTATTCTCATGGATGCAGATTTAAAGCAATATAAATCTGACTCAGTTGCAATGATTGTTACGATACTATGATTCAAATCTCTGTATGACCACATACACTGTAGGAATGGAAATGGATTGTTAAAATGTTCTAGGTCACTCTACTCTGTTCAATTAGTATTAATAGACCAACATATTCCCCCCCTTTTTTCTGTATTGCTACAGTTATAAACACAAGAGACTGTAATACAGGTATAAAATATATATATATATATATATATATATATATATATATATATATATATATTAGAAGCTTATGCCGATAAAGCAACTAGGTTAACTGGTGAAACTGACTACTTATTTTCCAGTACCTAGTAGTGGTTTACACATTACATACGAATCCACTGTGATTGCCTGATGGACTTTTTATGTTCATATTTACTGTTTGTATATACTACATTTAAAGCAGAAGCTATTTATGTATGTTTTTGGTGTATGAGATGGTGTTAAAGGGTGGTTTAGTTAATTTATTAACTAAACCTGGGACTTTAGGTTCCTATGTATGTTTTCTTAGTTATTGGTTTGAGAATTTGTTTCTAAAGATTTTTGACTCATCCATGACACAACTTCATGAATTACTTCAAGTCATTATACTTGGAATGTAGTGTTGATGCTCTAAATATAAACTTTAATCAATGATGATATATAAATGCTTATCATTAAATATTAATGGCTTAAATAACAATGTCAAAAGAGCTGGTTTAATTAAATTCATTAAAAATGCACAGAGCTCAGATAATCTTGCAGGAAACCCACTTGCTGGAGAAGGATTTGCAAAAATTATCATTTTATGGTTTTACAGTTCTCACAGATTCCTGCTTTAGAGCCAAAAGGAGAGGTATTCTTATACTATGGAATAATACTTATACACTACCTACAATTTTAAACACCTTTTCAGATAAAGACGGAATGTTAAACTTAGTAGTGCTAGAAGTTAAGAAATGCTTCACACTGGTAACTCATACTGGATTCCTGGTCTAAGAACTAAATACGTGAAGGAATACTTGGATCTCATCACTTTACATGCAAAAGGGAGAAATTATTCTGGTGGGAGATTTCAATTGCTTGTTATCAGATTAAGACACCTCTAAAAATAGTAGGGTTAAACTAACGACACAAGCTAAAAAGGTAAACAGTTTTATAGCCTCAATGAATTTTAGAGACATACATAATTTAAGAGTTCAAAATTCACTTAAATACACTAATTATTCTTTCCGATTTGGCACATAAACTAATATTGATAAGATTTGTGTGTCTAACCCTCTTTACTCTAAAATAAGTGATGTTGCAATACAGTCATGTCCACTCTCTGACCACAATGCCTTTTTGTTCAGCTTGACTGTGAAAAAAATATGATATAATTTTTCAAAGAATCCCAGCTTATGTTACTTAGTAAAGAAATAAATACATTTATGGAAAACAATAATGGTGAAATAAATATAGTCTGGGATGCATTAAGTTCACATCTTTAGTGGAGTTGAAGCCTGGTATTTTCAAAGGAGAAAGGAATGGGACAAGGAACTTTCTGATTTACAAGCCAAAATAGACAAGTTGAAACTAAATTTAAAATCAAATGACAAAGCAGTACTTACTGAAATTTCTAAGCTAAACCACAAATATTTAGAAATATTGTATCATAAGGTTGCTATAAGATTAAACGACAGTCCTATTCAGTAAACCCCAGACATTTACATAAACTATCAGACGCAAACAAAATTAATAAACAAAATCACATTAAGAATAATAACACAGTAAAAAGAAGAACTGATTTAGGAGGTATATTAGAAGCCTTTAGAAATCATTATCGGGCAATCAATGACATGCAATCACCACTAGATTCAGACAATGTAATAGATACATTTCTACAAGAAAATATCAAGACTAAACTATCAAAACAACAAAAAAAGAGTACCCTAAATAAACAAATAACCTTAGCAGAAGTGAAAGAACAAGTTCAAAATCTGAAGGATAATAAAGCCCCAGGGTTAGAGGGGATAATCCCAGAAATATATAAAATTCTTCCACAGCACACAATAAAAAGTTATTAAACACATTCTCCATGGTTAAACAAGACTTAATTTTCCCTCCCTCGTGGAAGTACTCAATTTCCCCCATTCTGAAACAAGATAAGGACCCCAAACTATGTACATCCTATACACCCATATCATTGTTAAATATCGATTATAAAACTTTCATGTCTATCCTGGCCAAAAAACTAAAGAATATATTACCCAATCTAATACATTTTGATCAAACTGGCTTCATCTTACATAGAAAAGTACACAACAATATTATTAAGCTACTATCTCTAATAGACATTGCAAAGATAACCAAGCAGCAATTAACTAACAGTCTGGATATTGATAAGCTGTTCAATTCCCTTAGCTGGTCATACTTACAAAAAATCTTTAAAGAATTTAACTTTACTTCAGATTTCACTAAACTGATATTAAATATTTATAGTGATTCTAAAGCATTTGTAAAGATTGGTGTCTATCATCCTCAGTAAAAATTCATAAGGGAACTAGACAAGGTTGCCCTCTATCCCCATTATTTTTTGCTTCACCAGTGGAACCTTGTGCTTCATTTATTAGAAATAACCCAAATATCAAAGGATTTCAAGTTAGAGGGATACTGTCCAAAAGTTCAGCTTTTTTGCTGACAATATTCTACTAACATCCAGTGACATAGAAGGCTCTTTACAACATATCATGAATGCCATAACTCTATTTGGAAAAATCTCAGGGCTCAATTTTAATCAAAATAAAACCAAAACACTTTTACTCAATAAGAAAATAAATAGCAAATTGCAAAAATACAATACATTCAACTGGGAAAACAATAAGATAGATTATCTAGGAATAAGTATTAAGAATAAATGGAATGAGACTATTAAATTTAACTTCACTAAACTGGTAGCTATAATCAGTGACATGACTAAAAAGTGGAACAAAATGTTTTTCACCATGGAAGACAGACTTATATTAATAAAAATGATTTTGCCCAAGATTTTATTTTACATACAACCCATTGATTTTTCCTCCTCCTAAGAAATTTTTTAAACAAATAGATTCCCTATTACTAACTTTTCTATGGTTCCCAAAGAAACCAAGAATAGCCTATAAATGGCATGTTAGAGCCTGGGACAGTAATGGGATTTGCATTCCCAACATAGAATTATATTCCAAATCTGTTATTATTAACATAATACTACACTGGATTTCATCCATATACACCTCTAGCTAGAAATAACTACATGAAATACATACAACTTCCTCTGAGAACTCAGAAACCCGGTTTAAGGAAACCTTTGCCACTTCTCGCATGGTACAAACCAAATATTTTATATTTTCAAAAATATAATCGACAACAATTAGTCTAAAGAACACCTTTTCATTACATTTCCCATATACACCAGATTGCCTAGATACCTTCAATATCAATAAGATGCGGAATCTTAAAGAGAATAATCTAAAGTTTTGGCACCAGTTTATAGACAATAAGAACATCCAACCAATGAACTTTCTCTTAGCCAGATATAATGTCTGTCAAGATAATTGGCTCTGTATTCAATCTTTAAGACAGTTTGTTGAAAATAAAGTGAGAGTGTCAATAAATCTGGAAACTGATATTATACCAAGATTGATACAACTATTCATATGGTGTAGTTCGATGAACATTGAACATAAACTAAGCACATCACCTGTATATAAAATCCTACGAGAAGACTTGATTACTTTTGACCAAGCTTTTTGGAGATTAATGGTTAACATTTATCTAACGATAATAAGAAACAGTTATTAAATCCAATAAAAAAACACTTCATCATCTTTATATTGGAGACTATATACCTGGAGATTTATTCATAGAAGCTTTTACACTCCACACAGAATTGACCTTATAACCAAGAGTAATGAAAGCAAATGCTGGAGGTGTGGTGATATTCTTGAAGTCAACTGGGTTCACATTCATCAAATGTAGAACTCTCACACAATACTGGAGTGATTTTAGACATTTCACAAAAGCCCTGTGGTCTGATAAATGTCAAATTACTAGGTCTTTGGGTAGGGACATTGAATAATATCAAAGTGTAATTCCTAGACATCGGTTACCTGTTCTGTGGTTAAATCTAGCTATTGCTCGAAAAATAATTACATTGAACTGTTAAAATAAGCAAGATGTTTATCAAGTTTATTTAAATAGCAAAATATGTATGCAAAAAAGAAATGCAAACTATCTATCAGAGATCATCAAATGTAACACACAAAAGACTAGCTTGCCGAAAATTGGAGAGATTGTTAGATAAATACTGATTACATTTCTTAGATAAAACAAATGTTTATCTTGGATGTTTCTACATAGTGTAAATAGTTATGTTTTATATTGTTTATTTTTAATACTTTATGTCCATGTTTATTAACAAAATTTAATAAAACTGTTTTTGGAAAAAAGAAAAATGGACACTAAAAATGCATTATTCAGACATATTTGTGAAAATAAAAACCATGTATTTAAATTATACATTCGCTTAAAAAATATCTTTACACATAGCTCTCAAGTGTACCTCATAATGAGGAACGTACCTCATTTGGGGTCTTAAAAAGTTCGTTCCTCGAAGTTCCTCAAAGTTCCACATTGAAAAACTCTGTCGCACATTCAGTATTAGGAATTTTTAAGTGAAATCCATTGTAAATAGAAATGAATCATATTAATTCTTTAAAAGCTCTTCTTTATAAATAAAACCAGCATATTTTAACCATCCTATGACCTTCCTAGTTGAAGTCGCTAGTAAGCCATTAGTATGTGTTCCACATTTTGCCCATTTGTTCCACATTATGAGGGCTGGTGTTCCTCATTTTGGAGATGGAAGGTTGAGAGCAATGTCTTTACAGAATTTGTTTATATTATGCTAGAATTATTATATACACAGATTTCACGAAAAGGAAACAAACTGAAACAAATAAGACAGACACACGGCAGGTGTGTGAGTATTTTTAAAATACAGACATCATTTATGCATCCCACAGTTATCAGCCTCATTTCCCTGCTGCTAGCGTCACACAGTTGCTCTTACTGCTCTGAATGATGTGACAGCACTATTTACCACCACACCCCCTCTCCCCTCACAGACACATCGAAGTTTTGCTACTACTATTTTCCTTGCATTGTGCACTCCTTGCCCCCCCTCGAAGTTTTGCTACTACTATTTTCCTTGCATTGTGCACTCCTTGCCCCCCTCGAAGTTTTGCTACTACTATTTTCCTTGCATTGTGCACTCCTTGCCCCCCCTCGAAGTTTTGCTACTACTATTTTCCTTGCATTGTGCACTCCTTGCCCCCCCTCGAAGTTTTGTTACTACTATTTTCATTGCATTGTGCACTCCTTGCCCCCCCTCGAAGTTTTGTTACTACTATTTTCCTTGCATTGTGAACTCCTTGCCCCCCCTTGAAGTTTTGTTACTACTATTTTCCTTACATTGTGCACTCCTTGCCCCCCCTCGAAGTTTTGCTACTACTATTTTCCTTGCATTGTGCACTCCTTGCCCCCCCTTGAAGTTTTGCTACTACTATTTTCCTTGCATTGTGCACTCCTTGCCCCCCCTCAAAGTTTTGCTACTACTATTTTCCTTGCATTGTGCACTCCTTGCCCCCCCCTCGAAGTTTTGCTACTACTATTTTCCTTGCATTGTGCACTCCTTGCCCCCCCTCGAAGTTTTGCTACTACTATTTTCCTTGCATTGTGCACTCCTTGCCCCCTCTCGAAGTTTTGCTACTACTATTTTCCTTGCATTGTGCACTCCTTGCCCCCCCTCGAAGTTTTGCTACTACTATTTTCCTTGCATTGTGCACTCCTTGCATTGTGCCCCCCTCAAGTTTTGCTACTACTATTTTCCTTGCATTGTGCACTCCTTGCTCCCCTCGAAGTTTTGCTACTACTATTTTCCTTGCATTGTGCACTCCTTGCCCCCCCTTGAAGTTTTGCTACTACTATTTTCCTTGCATTGTGCACTCCTTGCCCCCCCCTCAAAGTTTTGCTACTACTATTTTCCTTGCATTGTGCACTCCTTGCCCCCCCCCCGCAGTTTTGTTTCCACTCTTTTCCTTTCATTGTGCTCTCTTTGCCTTTTGCACTCCCTTGCCCCCTCGAGTTTTGCTACTACTATTTTCCTTGCATTGTGCACTCCTTGCCCCCCCTCGAAGTTTTGCTGCTACTATTTTCCTTGCATTGTGCACTCCTTGCTCCCCTCGAAGTTTTGCTACTACTATTTTCCTTGCATTGTGCACTCCTTGCCCCCCTTCGAAGTTTTGCTACTACTATTTTCCTTGCATTGTGCACTCCTTGCCCCCTCGAGTTTTGTTACTACTATTTTCCTTGCATTGTGCACTCCTTGCCCCCTCGAGTTTTGTTACTACTATTTTCCTTGCATTGTGCACTCCTTGCCCCCTCGAGTTTTGCTACTACTATTTTCCTTGCATTGTGCACTCCTTGCCCCCCCTCAAAGTTTTGCTACTACTATTTTCCTTGCATTGTGAACTCCTTGCCCCCCTCAGTTTTGCTACTACTATTTTCCTTGCATTGTGCACTCCTTGCCCCCTCAGTTTTGCTACTACTATTTTCCTTGCATTGTGCACTCCTTCCCCCCCCTCGAAGTTTTGCTACTACTATTTTCCTTGCATTGTGCACTCCTTGCCCCCTCAGTTTTGCTACTACTATTTTCCTTGCATTGTGCACTCCTTGCGCCCACTACGACGTTTTGCTACTACTATTTTCCTTGCATTGTGCACTCCTTGCTTTATGCACTCCTTGCCCCTCGAGTTTTGCTACTACTATTTTCCTTGCATTGTGCACTCCTTGCCCCCCTCAGTTTTGCTACTACTATTTTCCTTGCATTGTGCACTCCTTGCCCCCCTCAAGTTTTGCTACTACTATTTTCCTTGCCTTGCGCACTCCTTGTATTGTGCACTCCTTGCCCCTCAGTTTTGCTACTACTATTTTCCTTGCATTGTGCACTCCTTGCCCCCCTCAAGTTTTGCTACTACTATTTTCCTTGCATTGTGCACTCCTTGCCCCCCTCGAAGTTTTGCTACTACTATTTTCCTTGCATTGTGCACTCCTTGCATTTGCCCCCTCAGTTTTGCTACTACTATTTTCCTTGCATTGTGCACTCCTTGCCCCCCCTCGAAGTTTTGCTACTACTATTTTCCTTGCATTGTGCACTCCTTGCCCCCCCTCCAAGTTTTGCTCCTACTATTTTCCTTGCCTTGTGCACTCCTTGCCCCCCTCGAGTTTTGCTACTACTATTTTCCTTGCATTGTGCACTCCTTGCCCCCCCCTCGAAGTTTTGCTACTACTATTTTCCTTGCATTGTGCACTCCTTGCATTGTGCACTCCTTGCCCCCTCAGTTTTGCTACTACTATTTTCCTTGCATTGTGCACTCCTTGCATTGTGCCCCCTCGAGTTTTGCTACTACTATTTTCCTTGCATTGTGCACTCCTTGCATTGTGCACTCCTTGCCCCCTCAAGTTTTGCTACTACTATTTTCCTTGCATTGTGCACTCCTTGCATTGTGCACCCCCTCGAAGTTTTGCTACTACTATTTTCCTTGCATTGTGCACTCCTTGCATTGTGCACTCCTTGCTCCCCTCGAAGTTTTGCTACTACTATTTTCCTTGCATTGTGCACTCCTTGCCCCCTCAGTTTTGCTACTACTATTTTCCTTGCATTGTGCACTCCTTGCATTGTGCACTCCTGCCCCTCGAAGTTTTGCTACTACTATTTTCCTTGCATTGTGCACTCCTTGCCCCCCCTCGAAGTTTTGCTACTACTATTTTCCTTGCATTGTGCACTCCTTGCCCCCCCTCGAAGTTTTGCTACTACTATTTTCCTTGCATTGTGCACTCCTTGCATTGTGCACTCCTTGCTCCCCTCGAAGTTTTGCTACTACTATTTTCCTTGCATTGTGCACTCCTTGCATTGTGCCCCCCTCGAGTTTTGCTACTACTATTTTCCTTGCATTGTGCACTCCTTGCATTGTGCACTCCTTGCCCCTCGAGTTTTGCTACTACTATTTTCCTTGCATTGTGCACTCCTTGCATTGTGCACTCCTTGCTCCCCTCGAAGTTTTGCTACTACTATTTTCCTTGCATTGTGCACTCCTTGCCCCCCCCTCGAAGTTTTGCTACTACTATTTTCCTTGCATTGTGCACTCCTTGCATTGTGCACTCCTTGCCCCCCCTCGATGTTTTGCTACTACTATTTTCCTTGCATTGTGCACTCCTTGCATTGTGCACTCCTTGCCCCCTCGAAGTTTTGCTACTACTATTTTCCTTGCATTGTGCACTCCTTGCATTGCACTCCTTGCCCCTCAGTTTTGCTACTACTATTTTCCTTGCATTGTGCACTCCTTGCATTGTGCACTCCTTGCCCCCTCGAGTTTTGCTACTACTATTTTCCTTGCATTGTGCACTCCTTGCATTGTGCACTCCTTGCCCCCTCAGTTTTGCTACTACTATTTTCCTTGCATTGTGCACTCCTTGCCCCCCTCGAGTTTTGCTACTACTATTTTCCTTGCATTGTGCACTCCTTGCATTGTGCACTCCTTGCCCCCTCGAGTTTTGCTACTACTATTTTCCTTGCATTGTGCACTCCTTGCATTGTGCACTCCTTGCCCCCCTCAGTTTTGCTACTACTATTTTCCTTGCATTGTGCACTCCTTGCCCCCTCGAAGTTTTGCTACTACTATTTTCCTTGCATTGTGCACTCCTTGCATTGTGCACTCCTTGCCCCCTCGAGTTTTGCTACTACTATTTTCCTTGCATTGTGCCTCCTTGCATTGTGCACTCCTTGCCCCCTCGAAGTTTTGCTACTACTATTTTCCTTGCATTGTGCACTCCTTGCCCCCCCTCAGTTTTGCTACTACTATTTTCCTTGCATTGTGCACTCCTTGCATTGTGCACTCCTTGCCCCCTCAAGTTTTGCTACTACTATTTTCCTTGCATTGTGCACTCCTTGCCCCTCAAGTTTTGCTACTACTATTTTCCTTGCATTGTGCACTCCTTGCCCCCTAAGTTTGCTACTACTATTTTCCTTGCATTGTGCACTCCTTGCCCCCCTCGAGTTTTGCTACTACTATTTTCCTTGCATTGTGCACTCCTTGCATTGTGCACTCCTTGCCCCTCAAGTTTTGCTACTACTATTTTCCTTGCATTGTGCACTCCTTGCATTGTGCACTCCTTGCCCCCCCTCGTAGTTTTGTTACTACTATTTTTCTTGCTTTGTGTACTCCTTGCATTGTGCACTCCTTGCCCCCTCGAGTTTTGCTACTACTATTTTCCTTGCATTGTGCACTCCTTGCCCCCCCTCGAGTTTTGCTACTACTATTTTCCTTGCATTGTGCACTCCTTGCATTGTGCATCCCCCCCCCTCGAGTTTTGCTACTACTATTTTCCTTGCATTGTGCACTCCTTGCATTGTGCACTCCTTGCCCCCCTCGAAGTTTTGCTACTACTATTTTCCTTGCATTGTGCACTCCTTGCCCCCTCGAAGTTTTGCTACTACTATTTTCCTTGCATTGTGCACTCCTTGCATTGTGCACTCCTTGCCCCCTCAGTTTTGCTACTACTATTTTCCTTGCATTGTGCACTCCTTGCATTGTGCACTCCTTGCCCCTCGAAGTTTTGCTACTACTATTTTCCTTGCATTGTGCACTCCTTGCCCCCCTCGAGGTTTTGCTACTACTATTTTCCTTGCATTGTGCACTCCTTGCATTGTGCACTCCTTGCCCCCTCGAAGTTTTGCTACTACTATTTTCCTTGCATTGTGCACTCCTTGCATTGTGCACTCCTTGCCCCCTCGAAGTTTTGCTACTACTATTTTCCTTGCATTGTGCACTCCTTGCATTGTGCAGTCCTTGCCCCCTCGAAGTTTTGCTACTACTATTTTCCTTGCATTGTGCACTCCTTGCATTGTGCACTCCTTGCCCCTCGAGTTTTGCTACTACTATTTTCCTTGCATTGTGCACTCCTTGCATTGTGCACTCCTTGCCCCCCTCGAGTTTTGCTACTACTATTTTCCTTGCATTGTGCACTCCTTGCATTGTGCACTCCTTGCCCCCCTCAAGTTTTGCTACTACTATTTTCCTTGCATTGTGCACTCCTTGCATTGTGCACTCCTTGCCCCCCTCGAGTTTTGCTACTACTATTTTCCTTGCATTGTGCACTCCTTGCATTGTGCACTCCTTGCCCCTCAAGTTTTGCTACTACTATTTTCCTTGCATTGTGCACTCCTTGCCCCCTCGAGTTTTGCTACTACTATTTTCCTTGCATTGTGCACTCCTTGCATTGTGCACTCCTTGCCCCCTCGAGTTTTGCTACTACTATTTTCCTTGCATTGTGCACTCCTTGCATTGTGCACTCCTTGCCCCCCAGAAGTTTTGCTACTACTATTTTCCTTGCATTGTGCACTCCTTGCATTGTGCACTCCTTGCCCCCCTCGGTTTTGCTACTACTATTTTCCTTGCATTGTGCACTCCTTGCATTGTGCACTCCTTGCCCTCGAAGTTTTGCTACTACTATTTTCCTTGCATTGTGCACTCCTGCATTGCCCCCCCTCGAGTTTTGCTACTACTATTTTCCTTGCATTGTGCACTCCTTGCATTGTGCACTCCTTGCCCCCTCGAGTTTTGCTACTACTATTTTCCTTGCATTGTGCACTCCTTGCATCGTGCACTCCTTGCCCCCTCAGTTTTGCTACTACTATTTTCCTTGCATTGTGCACTCCTTGCATTGTGCACTCCTTGCCCCCTCGAGTTTTGCTACTACTATTTTCCTTGCATTGTGCACTCCTTGCATTGTGCACTCCTTGCCCCTCAAGTTTTGCTACTACTACTCTCCTTGCACTGTGCACTCCTTGCATTGTGCACCCCTTGCCCCCTCAGTTTTGCTACTACTATTTTCCTTGCATTGTGCACTCCTTGCATTGTGCACTCCTTGCCCCCCCTCGAGTTTTGCTACTACTATTTTCCTTGCATTGTGCACTCCTTGCAATGTGCGCTGCCCCCTCGAAGTTTTGCTACTACTATTTTCCTTGCATTGTGCACTCCTTGCCCCCCCTCGAAGTTTTGCTACTACTATTTTCCTTGCATTGTGCACTCCTTGCATTGTGCACTCCTTGCCCCCCTCGAGTTTTGCTACTACTATTTTCCTTGCATTGTGCACTCCTTGCATTGTGCACTCCTTGCCCCCCCTCCAGCTTTTGCTACTACTATTTTCCTTGCATTGTGCACTCCTTGCATTGTGCACTCCTTGCCCCCTCGAAGTTTTGCTACTACTATTTTCCTTGCATTGTGCACTCCTTGCATTGTGCACTCCTTGCCCCCCCCTCGAAGTTTTGCTACTACTATTTTCCTTGCATTGTGCACTCCTTGCATTGTGCACTCCTTGCCCCCCCTCGAAGTTTTGCTACTACTATTTTCCTTGCATTGTGCACTCCTTGCATTGTGCACTCCTTGCCCCCCCGAGTTTTGCTACTACTATTTTCCTTGCATTGTGCACTCCTTGCATTGTGCACTCCTTGCCCCCCCTCGAAGTTTTGCTACTACTATTTTCCTTGCATTGTGCACTCCTTGCATTGTGCACTCCTTGCCCCCCCCTCGAAGTTTTGCTACTACTATTTTCCTTGCATTGTGCACTCCTTGCCCCCCCTCGAAGTTTTGCTACTACTATTTTCCTTGCATTGTGCACTCCTTGCATTGTGCACTCCTTGCCCCCCCTCGAAGTTTTGCTACTACTATTTTCCTTGCATTGTGCACTCCTTGCCCCCCCCTCGAAGTTTTGCTACTACTATTTTCCTTGCATTGTGCACTCCTTGCCCCCCTCGAAGTTTTGTTACTACTATTTTCCTTGCATTGTGCACTCCTTGCATTGTGCACTCCTTGCCCCCTCGAAGTTTTGCTACTACTATTTTCCTTGCATTGTGCACTCCTTGCCCCCTCTCGAAGTTTTGCTACTACTATTTTCCTTGCATTGTGCACTCCTTGCCCCCCCCCGAAGTTTTGCTACTACTATTTTCCTTGCATTGTGCACTCCTTGCCCCCTCGAAGGTTTTGCTACTACTATTTTCCTTGCATTGTGCACTCCTTGCATTGTGCACTCCTTGCCCCCCCTCGAAGTTTTGCTACTACTATTTTCCTTGCATTGTGCACTCCTTGCATTGTGCACTCCTTGCCCCCCCTCGAAGTTTTGCTACTACTATTTTCCTTGCATTGTGCACTCCTTGCATTGTGCACTCCTTGCTCCCCTCGAAGTTTTGCTACTACTATTTTCCTTGCATTGTGCACTCCTTGCATTGTGCACTCCTTGCCCCCTCAAGTTTTGCTACTACTATTTTCCTTGCATTGTGCACTCCTTGCATTGTGCCTCCTTGCCCCCTCAGTTTTGCTACTACTATTTTCCTTGCATTGTGCACTCCTTGCATTGTGCACTCCTTGCCCCGCCCTCGAAGTTTTGCTACTACTATTTTCCTTGCATTGTGCACTCCTTGCATTGTGCACTCCTTGCCCCTCAAGTTTTGCTACTACTATTTTCCTTGCATTGTGCACTCCTTGCCCCCCTCAGTTTTGCTACTACTATTTTCCTTGCATTGTGCACTCCTTGCATTGTGCACTCCTTGCCCCCTCAGTTTTGCTACTACTATTTTCCTTGCATTGTGCACTCCTTGCCCCCCCCTCGAGGTTTTGCTACTACTATTTTCCTTGCATTGTGCACTCCTTGCCCCCCTCGAGTTTTGCTACTACTATTTTCCTTGCATTGTGCACTCCTTGCATTGTGCACTCCTTGCCCCCTCGAGTTTTGCTACTACTATTTTCCTTGCATTGTGCACTCCTTGCATTGTGCACTCCTTGCCCCCCTCGAGTTTTGCTACTACTATTTTCCTTGCATTGTGCACTCCTTGCCCCCCTCGAAGTTTTGCTACTACTATTTTCCTTGCATTGTGCACTCCTTGCATTGTGCACTCCTTGCCCCCTCGAGTTTTGCTACTACTATTTTCCTTGCATTGTGCACTCCTTGCATTGTGCACTCCTTGCCCCCCTCGAGTTTTGCTACTACTATTTTCCTTGCATTGTGCACTCCTTGCCCCCCCTCAGTTTTGCTACTACTATTTTCCTTGCATTGTGCACTCCTTGCATTGTGCACTCCTTGCCCCCCTCGAGTTTTGCTACTACTATTTTCCTTGCATTGTGCACTCCTTGCATTGTGCACTCCTTGCCCCCCTCGAGTTTTGCTACTACTATTTTCCTTGCATTGTGCACTCCTTGCATTGTGCACTCCTTGCCCCCCTCAAGTTTTGCTACTACTATTTTCCTTGCATTGTGCACTCCTTGCATTGTGCACTCCTTGCCCCCCTCGAAGTTTTGCTACTACTATTTTCCTTGCATTGTGCACTATTTTCCTTGCATTGTGCACTCCTTGCCCCCTCGAGTTTTGCTACTACTATTTTCCTTGCATTGTGCACTCCTTGCATTGTGCACTCCTTGCCCCCTCGGAAAAGTTTTGCTACTACTATTTTCCTTGCATTGTGCACTCCTTGCCCCCCCCTCCCAGTTTTGCTACTACTATTTTCCTTGCATTGTGCACTCCTTGCATTGTGCACTCCTTTCCCCCCTCGAAGTTTTGCGACTACTATTTTCCTTCCATTGTGCACTCCTTGCATTGTGCACTCCTTGTTCCCCCTCAAAGTTTTGCTACCACTATTTTCCTTGCATTGTGCACTCCTTGCCCCCCCCTCGAACTTTTGCTACTACTATTTTCCTTGCATTGTGCCCTCCTTGCCCCCTCGAGTTTTGCTACTACTATTTTCCTTGCATTGTGCACTCCTTGCCCCCCCCTCGAAGTTTTGCTACTACTATTTTCCTTGCATTGTGCACTCCTTGCCCCCCCCTCGAAGTTTTGCTACTACTATTTTCCTTGCATTGTGCACTCCTTGCATTGTGCACTCCTTGCCCCCCCTCGAAGTTTTGCTACTACTATTTTCCTTGCATTGTGCACTCCTTGCATTGTGCACTCCTTGCCCCCTCAAGTTTTGCTACTACTATTTTCCTTGCATTGTGCACTCCTTGCCCCCTCAGTTTTGCTACTACTATTTTCCTTGCATTGTGCACTCCTTGCATTGTGCACTCCTTGCCCCCTCAGTTTTGCTACTACTATTTTCCTTGCATTGTGCACTCCTTGCCCCTCGAAGTTTTGCTACTACTATTTTCCTTGCATTGTGCACTCCTTGCCCCTCAAGTTTTGCTACTACTATTTTCCTTGCATTGTGCACTCCTTGCATTGTGCACTCCTTGCCCCCTCAGTTTTGCTACTACTATTTTCCTTGCATTGTGCACTCCTTGCCCCCTCGAGTTTTGCTACTACTATTTTCCTTGCATTGTGCACTCCTTGCCCGCCCTCTGAAGTTTTGCTACTACTATTTTCCTTGCATTGTGCACTCCTTGCATTGTTTGCTACTACTATTTTCCTTGCATTGTGCACTCCTTGCCCCCCCTCGAAGTTTTGCTACTACTATTTTCCTTGCATTGTGCACTCCTTGCATTGTGCACTCCTTGCCCCCCTCGAAGTTTTGCTACTACTATTTTCCTTGCATTGTGTACTCCTTGCCCCCCTCGAGTTTTGCTACTACTATTTTCCTTGCATTGTGCACTCCTTGCATTGTGCACTCCTTGCCCCCTCGAAGTTTTGCTACTACTATTTTCCTTGCATTGTGCACTCCTTGCATTGTGCACTCCTTGCCCCCCCCTCGAAGTTTTGCTACTACTATTTTCCTTGCATTGTGCACTCCTTGCATTGTGCACTCCTTGCCCCCTCAAGTTTTGCTACTACTATTTTCCTTGCATTGTGCACTCCTTGCATTGTGCACTCCTTGCCCCCTCAAGTTTTGCTACTACTGTTTTCCTTGCATTGTGCACTCCTTGCCCCCCTCGAAGTTTTGCTACTACTATTTTCCTTGCATTGTGCACTCCTTGCATTGTGCACTCCTTGCCCCCTCAGTTTTGCTACTACTATTTTCCTTGCATTGTGCACTCCTTGCATTGTGCACTCCTTGCCCCCCTCAAGTTTTGCTACTACTATTTTCCTTGCATTGTGCACTCCTTGCATTGTGCACTCCTTGCCCCCTCAGTTTTGCTACTACTATTTTCCTTGCATTGTGCACTCCTTGCATTGTGCACTCCTTGCCCCCTCAGTTTGCTACTACTATTTTCCTTGCATTGTGCACTCCTTGCCCCCCTCGAAGTTTTGCTACTACTATTTTCCTTGCATTGTGCACTCCTTGCATTGTGCACTCCTTGCCCCCTCAGTTTTGCTACTACTATTTTCCTTGCATTGTGCACTCCTTGCATTGTGCCCCCTCAAGTTTTGCTACTACTATTTTCCTTGCATTGTGCACTCCTTGCATTGTGCACTCCTTGCCCCCCTCAAGTTTTGCTACTACTATTTTCCTTGCATTGTGCACTCTTTGCATTGTGCACTCCTTGCCCCCTCAAGTTTTGCTACTACTATTTTCCTTGCATTGTGCACTCCTTGCCCCCCCTTCGAAGTTTTGCTACTACTATTTTTCTTGCATTGTGCACTCCTTGCATTGTGCACTCCTTGCCCCCTCGAAGTTTTGCTACTACTATTTTCCTTGCATTGTGCACTCCTTGCATTGTGCACTCCTTGCCCCTCAAGTTTTGCTACTACTATTTTCCTTGCATTGTGCACTCCTTGCATTGTGCACTCCTTGCCCCCTCAGTTTTGCTACTACTATTTTCCTTGCATTGTGCACTCCTTGCATTGTGCACTCCTTGCCCCTCAAGTTTTGCTACTACTATTTTCCTTGCATTGTGCACTCCTTGCATTGTGCACTCCTTGCCCCCGAGTTTTGCTACTCCTATTTTCCTTGCCTTGTGCACTCCTTGCATTGTGCACTCCTTGCCCCCTCAGTTTTGCTACTACTATTTTCCTTGCATTGTGCACTCCTTGCCCCCTCAGTTTTGCTACTACTATTTTCCTTGCATTGTGCACTCCTTGCCCCCCCTCAAGTTTTGCTACTACTATTTTCCTTGCATTGTGCACTCCTTGCATTGTGCACTCCTTGCCCCCTCAAGTTTTGCTACTACTATTTTCCTTGCATTGTGCACTCCTTGCATTGTGCACTCCTTGCCCCCTCAAGTTTTGCTACTACTATTTTCCTTGCATTGTGCACTCCTTGCCCCCCTCGAAGTTTTGCTACTACTATTTTCCTTGCATTGTGCACTCCTTGCATTGTGCACTCCTTGCCCCCTCAGTTTTGCTACTACTATTTTCCTTGCATTGTGCACTCCTTGCATTGTGCACTCCTTGCCCCCCTCAAGTTTTGCTACTACTATTTTCCTTGCATTGTGCACTCCTTGCCCCCCCCTCAGTTTTGCTACTACTATTTTCCTTGCATTGTGCACTCCTTGCATTGTGCACTCCTTGCCCCCCAAGTTTTGCTACTACTATTTTCCTTGCATTGTGCACTCCTTGCCCCCCTCGAGTTTTGCTACTACTATTTTCCTTGCATTGTGCACTCCTTGCCCCCCCTCAGTTTTGCTACTACTATTTTCCTTGCATTGTGCACTCCTTGCATTGTGCACTCCTTGCCCCCTCGAGTTTTGCTACTACTATTTTCCTTGCATTGTGCACTCCTTGCATTGTGCACTCCTTGCCCCCTCGAGTTTTGCTACTACTATTTTCCTTGCATTGTGCACTCCTTGCATTGTGCACTTGCCCCCCCTCAGTTTTGCTACTACTATTTTCCTTGCATTGTGCACTCCTTGCCCCCCTCAAGTTTTGCTACTACTATTTTCCTTGCATTGTGCACTCCTTGCATTGTGCACTCCTTGCCCCCCCTCAGTTTTGCTACTACTATTTTCCTTGCATTGTGCACTCCTTGCATTGTGCACTCCTTGCCCCCTCAAGTTTTGCTACTACTATTTTCCTTGCATTGTGCACTCCTTGCCCCCTCAGTTTTGCTACTACTATTTTCCTTGCATTGTGCACTCCTTGCCCCCTCAAGTTTTGCTACTACTATTTTCCTTGCATTGTGCACTCCTTGCATTGTGCACTCCTTGCCCCTCAAGTTTTGCTACTACTATTTTCCTTGCATTGTGCACTCCTTGCATTGTGCACTCCTTGCCCCTCGAAGTTTTGCTACTACTATTTTCCTTGCATTGTGCACTCCTTGCATTGTGCACTCCTTGCCCCTCGAGTTTTGCTACTACTATTTTCCTTGCATTGTGCACTCCTTGCCCCCTCGAGTTTTGCTACTACTATTTTCCTTGCATTGTGCACTCCTTGCCCCCTCGAGTTTTGCTACTACTATTTTCCTTGCATTGTGCACTCCTTGCATTGTGCACTCCTTGCCCCCTCGAAGTTTTGCTACTACTATTTTCCTTGCATTGTGCACTCCTTGCATTGTGCACTCCTTGCCCCCCTCCCCCAGTTTTCCTACTACTATTTTCCTTGCATTGTGCACTCCTTGCATTGTGCACTCCTTGCCCCCCTCAAGTTTTGCTACTACTATTTTCCTTGCATTGTGCACTCCTTGCATTGTGCACTCCTTGCCCCCCCTCGAAGTTTTGCTACTACTATTTTCCTTGCATTGTGCACTCCTTGCATTGTGCACTCCTTGCCCCCTCAGTTTTGCTACTACTATTTTCCTTGCATTGTGCACTCCTTGCCCCCCTCAGTTTTGCTACTACTATTTTCCTTGCATTGTGCACTCCTTGCATTGTGCACTCCTTGCCCTCGAGTTTTGCTACTACTATTTTCCTTGCATTGTGCACTCCTTGCATTGTGCACTCCTTGCCCCCCCTCCAAGTTTTGCTACTACTATTTTCCTTGCATTGTGCACTCCTTGCATTGTGCACTCCTTGCTCCCCTCGAAGTTTTGCTACTACTATTTTCCTTGCATTGTGCACTCCTTGCCCCCCCTCGAAGTTTTGCTACTACTATTTTCCTTGCATTGTGCACTCCTTGCATTGTGCACTCCTTACCCCCCTCGAAGTTTTGCTACTACTATTTTCCTTGCATAGTGCACTCCTTGCATTGTGCACTCCTTGCACCCCTCAAGTTTTGCTACTACTGTTTCCCTTGCATTGTCCTCTCCTTGCCCCCCGACGAAGTTTGCTACTACTATTTTCCTTGCATTGTGCACTCCTTGCCCCCTCAAGTTTTGCTACTACTATTTTCCTTGCATTGTGCACTCCTTGCATTGTGCACTCCTTGCCCCCCTCAAGTTTTGCTACTACTATTTTCCTTTCATTGTGCACTCCTTGCATTGTGCACTCCTTGCCCCCCTCGAAGTTTTGCTACTACTATTTTCCTTGCATTGTGCACTCCTTGCCCCCCCCTCGAAGTTTTGCTACTATTTTCCTTGCATTGTGCACTCCTTGCATTGTGCACTCCTTGCCCCCCCCTCGAAGTTTTGCTACTACTATTTTCCTTGCATTGTGCACTCCTTGCATTGTGCACTCCTTGCCCCCCCTCGAAGTTTTGCTACTACTATTTTCCTTGCATTGTGCACTCCTTGCCCCCCTCAAGTTTTGCTACTACTATTTTCCTTGCATTGTGCACTCCTTGCATTGTGCACCCCCCCTCAAGTTTTGCTACTACTATTTTCCTTGCATTGTGCACTCCTTGCATTGTGCTCCTTGCCCCCTCAAGTTTTGCTACTACTATTTTCCTTGCATTGTGCACCCCTTGCATTGTGCACTCCTTGCCCCCCTCAAGTTTTGCTACTACTATTTTCCTTGCATTGTGCACTCCTTGCATTGTGCACTCCTTGCCCCTCAAGTTTTGCTACTACTATTTTCCTTGCATTGTGCACTCCTTGCCCCCCCTCAAGTTTTGCTACTACTATTTTCCTTGCATTGTGCACTCCTTGCCCCTCAAGTTTTGCTACTACTATTTTCCTTGCATTGTGCACTCCTTGCCCCCTCAAGTTTTGCTACTACTATTTTCCTTGCATTGTGCACTCCTTGCCCCCTCAGTTTTGCTACTACTATTTTCCTTGCATTGTGCACTCCTTGCATTGTGCACTCCTTGCCCTCAAGTTTTGCTACTACTATTTTCCTTGCATTGTGCACTCCTTGCCCCCTCAAGTTTTGCTACTACTATTTTCCTTGCATTGTGCACTCCTTGCATTGTGCACTCCTTGCCCCTCAAGTTTTGCTACTACTATTTTCCTTGCATTGTGCACTCCTTGCCCCCTCGAGTTTTGCTACTACTATTTTCCTTGCATTGTGCACTCCTTGCATTGTGCACTCCTTGCCCCCCTCAAGTTTTGCTACTACTATTTTCCTTGCATTGTGCACTCCTTGCATTGTGCACTCCTTGCCCCTCAAGTTTTGCTACTACTATTTTCCTTGCATTGTGCACTCCTTGCCCCCCCCTCGAAGTTTTGCTACTACTATTTTCCTTGCATTGTGCACTCCTTGCATTGTGCACTCCTTGTCTCCCTGCCAATGTTTGCTACTAATATTTTCCTTGCATTGTGCACTCCTTGCCCAGTTTTGCTACTACTATTTTCCTTGCATTGTGCACTCCTTGCCCCCGACACAGATCTGCCTACTACTACTTTCCTTGCATTGTGCACTCCTTTCATTGCGCACTCCTTGCCCCCCCCCCAAGTTTTGCTACTACTATTTTCCTTGCATTGTGCACTCCTTGCATTGTGCACTCCTTGCCCCCCCTCGAAGTTTTGCTACTACTATTTTCCTTGCATTGTGCACTCCTTGCATTGTGCACTCCTTGCCCCCCCGAAGTTTTGCTACTACTATTTTCCTTGCATTGTGCACTCCTTGCATTGTGCACTCCTTGCTCCCCTCGAAGTTTTGCTACTACTATTTTCCTTGCATTGTGCACTCCTTGCCCCCCCTCGAAGTTTTGCTACTACTATTTTCCTTGCATTGTGCACTCCTTGCATTGTGCACTCCTTGCTCCCCTCGAAGTTTTGCTACTACTATTTTCCTTGCATTGTGCACTCCTTGCATTGTGCACTCCTTAACCTTAAATACATACTTTTGTAGCTATCGCTCTTTGGACGCACTGCATGCAAACTACAATGTGTTATACCACTCCATTCCAAACTTGCCGCTTCTCTTGTTCTTTCAAATACACCACGTAGTTACATAGCACAATGTTGGTCAGTTCTGTGTCATCAGAAATAAAACTGTCTTTTCCTTGCAATTAGTCTCATTACCCGTTCTACGGCCCTAAAATATGAGGGAGACGCTTGTACATGGAGGAATTAACATGAATCGCAAACGTCAGATAATTTTAAAAGTTCAAACTAAGTAGGCCTTTGCTCAACTGTTAGCGTATATGCTGTCCACACTTATAGCTGTAAATTATATACACGACTGTAAGTAACAAAAGCATCATGGCACAGTCATCACGCTTTACAAATCCTCAGTCTTAACAGTTATGAACTACTACACCTACCTTTAGAAATTACTTGAAACAGCTCTTTCTCCATATCTGTCAGGTCACCTTTTCTACGGGTATCCATTATTATTATTACAGTAAGCGTCACACAAAGCAAATAACCGCAATATCAGCGTACTATCACCGAAACTAAATATATACGTTTAATAACAGTAATACCACCTTTTATTTGTTTCTAATTTCAGGAAGCTGCAACCTAATAGCATGCCAACCCACTTCTTCGTCGGTACTTTCCATTTACTAAGTATAATAGGGGTACCAGTTCAGTATGTGTTTTTATATAAAAGGCATGTCTTGTTTCTGCTGCAGGCATTATCTAACTCTGCCTTTTTAAAATTAAAATATTGTAATATATGTATTTACCGATGCACACATGTGGCATTTTTAAGGGTATGTAGCACATTAAGTAAACAATTCTCCCTCCTTACAGGACCCGCAGTGGTGAGTGCCAATGCCTATCTCTGAGTAGAGTGACGCGTAGAGTTAATGTGTCTGTCCTCCACTACTTACCCTTGTCTGCAGCACCGTATCTTGACAAGGGCGACCACCGAGAGGTAAGTAGCAAACAGGCTACCATTCAGGAATCACACATAGTCTGCCTAGATAGAAGACGGTGAATTAAAGCAGCCGTGTTTTTGAGCAGAGTAAATGGGGGAGAAAGAAATGACAGTTGATTATAATCGGAGATGATAACAACAAAGGTTGGATGGCTCTTTAGGTTTACTGTTGAAGCTATGGATGGACAGCTGTCATTTCGCTGCTGGAAGGGTTACACTCCGTATAGGTTGTGTGACACACCTAACCATGTAGTTAACATTTGGTGCTGTATTCTAGAGAAATTAATTTCTTGTCTTAGTTTATTTCCCCGCCATCCAGGAGGCTAAGCAATTGATCTATCTATACCAGTGATTTTTTTTTTCTCAGACTGTGTGAGCGTTGATACTGAACTTCCAGGATGCTGATGCTGCTCACAAAATCCGTTTTATCTTCAATGTTTGTGATTTCATTCTTATTCTGAAAGCCAGTTATTATTGGGAACAGCCTAGTCCGAAGTCAGTGAGGGGTGAATTTCCTCGTTTTGCTACTTCTGTTCAATTCTGATATATCTGTTGCTGAAGTCCTATAGTATTGACAAGGGCATACAAAATGCTAGTTTTCTGTTGGGTTATGTATGAGCCAAGAATTGGATGGTCTTCCTTACCTTGCTGTTCGGTTACTGAAAGGTTTTTAATAATTAGCACGTTTTCTGCGTGCTAGAGTACGCAATCTTGTATTTCATTTATTGTCTGTGTAGTTTCTACAGTTAAAATACTCGTTTTTCTTTTCTCTGCTGAACAGTGTTACGTTTAGCTGTGCATTTTGTCGGAGTGGTCTTTCAGTAACTTAAAACACAAATTTTAATTAATGTGCATATATGACCCCCAGCTGTATTGCTGCTTTGATTCTTGCAAGACTGACACACCTGCTTCTGTACTACATTTTAAATGTTAATATCTTGTTTACATTAGTTACATAAGTGAAATTTAGACATACTGAACTTAAATTAGAAGCTAACCATCTGTAGCTGGCGTTCAAAGTATGATCATGTGTACCATGGATATTCTGGGAAATACATTTAAGATGGTATTCTGTCTTTCTTTTTTTCGTGACGTTAAATATCTCTAACGTATTGTGGTTATATGGCTGTGGTGATAATAATTTGTTGTGTTTTGATATAGCCTGTTACAGCCGTAACGAAGAAGGAAATTTGTGCTTTCAGTTAACATGAGTAGTATCATAACATACGTAATATAGTAATACGACGTTATAGCCCAAACTCCTACTATGTGTACAGTCTATGAAGGTATGCCAGTTTTCCCTGTCTAGCTTTCTTTACATTATTTTTTCTGCCCGTTCCGTAATACCCTGGGCAACCCCCTCACTGATTCTATTAAACATCTGACCAACTATCTGAGTTGTGCCAGGTGACTCTAACTTCTCCTTCATTGCCACAAATTAAATTCTACTTCTGTACAGTGTGATGAACACGTTCTTATTAATATTGTTTATTGTTAAATGCAGTGTGTGTGTGTGTGTGTGTATACATGCATTTGCGTGTGTCTATATAATATATATATATATATATATATATATATATATATATATATATATATATATATAACAATTGGGGAGAGATGGGTGAAGGCTGCCAGCCCAGTCAAATAGAATTTGATATGTAATTCTGGCATTTGTAAATAAATGTAAAAATATAGGCATGTTTTCTTGAGTGTAAAAGAATATTGTGAAATGTGGAACTGCAAAATATGTGACAGCATTGCACTCTACTGGCCCAGTGAAGCATGTTGTGACCCTTTCATGTTAGAATTCTGCTCCAGTGCATCTGGATGAAGGTTTCTTGCCCATTGTTTTAAGACTAACGTTTATGACCAGAATTTACATGTGGATGGTGCTTCTTGTTTCTGTTAGAATATACATGTGAAATGTCTTCTATTGTTGTAAGTTTCTTAGCAGGTGTTAGGTTTTCCCACTGCATCATTTAGCAATCTAAGTGTTAACATGATGTAATTTGGGAGGGACCCAGCAGACATGTTTGTTAATAATGTTTAAATACTATTTCTCATAAGAGACATGAAGCATTTTGATCTTTGATATCTAACTCAGCACTCTGCCTATGCTCACATGTAAGTTTTAGCACTGTGATTTCTTGTAGGAATAGTTAAAGCTAGTAAAGATTAATTAGGTATTTTTCTTTGAAATCAGACCTGTCCTACTGCATTATTTTAAGTTTCTGTGATAGATATCTCTGTGGTGTAGTAGTTTTGTCTTGTGTTTTAATTATTTATTATTAAATATTTTTAAAACCTTCTACCTGTGTCTAGTTTCTGTAGAGATAAGCTCTAGAGTACATTGCATATTTATAGAGGTTATTGTAATAGGCCACTCTAAAGTAAGCCTTGACTGTTAATCATACTACCATTGGATAATTTTGCAAAGTAATAACGACACCCTTTTAAGGGCCTTTTAGTAGCTGATATTATTAGCTGGGTGGTGGCAGTAATTACTACTGTATAGTCTGGGTAAAGGGGCACAGCTGGAGAATCTGTGTCGGCTTTTCCCAGGAGTATCTTTGAAGTTGTATAAATACTTATCTGAAAGTATGTGTTAGCTACTTGGCAGGGACACAAAGCACTGGTTGGACAGAGAGGGTACTGGAGGTTCTAGCTTGCCCAGCTAGGCTGAGACCTGGACCCTATAGCTGTGCCAGTGGGGAGTCTTATTGGGGACCTGGTGAGCAAGGGAGCAACCAGACCCAGACTGACTGTGATCTCTGTGTGCACTTAAGGGAAATTGTACTTTACTGTGTGTATTAGTTATCCTTTCCTTTCTTCTAGGAGATGACCTCCCTGGTGTTAGTGGTGAGGATTGAGGCTCCTGTTATCCTTTCCTTTCTTCTAGGAGATGACCTCCCTGGTGTTGGTGGTGAGGATTGAGGCTCCTTGATTGCTGGGCCAGGGCACGGTCATCATAATATGTAACAAAAGTCTGCATATAAAACAAAAATTCTGTGAATGTATATACACCCATGCACAGTGTGTCGGTGTAATGTGCATTTCTTATTTTGAAAGGAAGCCATATGAAAACGTTAATAGTGGGTTATTACAGCAGCAGCCAAAGAATAAGATTTTCCATGTTGTCTATGGCAACTGTATAAAATATTATGGTATAATTTTCCACACACAAGGCACATTAAATATGTGTGTGGTACTTTTAATATCACAGCACAGTGTATTGTAAAAAAAAAAATCACCCAGAGACACCAAAAGAGAAGAAAAATTTCATACAAATTGGTAATCTTGCCATATACAAGCTTGTAAGTTGCACATTACCTGATGTATATGGATTGTATGGCTTGTAAGAAATTGTGCTGTTTGCTAGTAGGTTACTGGTCTGACATTAAAAAAAAAATCACATCATCATGCATGGATGGTTCTGTTGGTCAGGCAGGTCAGAAATTGTATAAAAAAAAACATGCTGACAAGTATTTGGCAAGACTCTGTATTCTCTGCAGGGATAGCTGAGGTCACATCAGTTTTTTGTCCTTAAAACAAAGAATTTAAAAACATGACTCTGAGTTAGTAAAGCAAAAAAAAATATTTTTCAGTCATCTGTGTTTTATTTCATATATTAATACTGCAATGCAAATTTCTGCTTTTTTGATAATGCTGCAGTGATAAATACAGAAAATGGTGGAAATCCAAAAATGGTGGCCTACAGGAAGGTAGGATATTACCTTATAGATCAAAGGAATAATGGTCAGTGGGGAACATGAGAGTGAAGACCAGCACAGTAAAGGAGAGAATGGCGGGGAGTACTTTTCAGATTCACACCAGTGAGATGTGAAAAGAAAGTAACCTGTTTTGTCTAAGTAGGGACAGACTATAGAGGAGAATTGGCTTGCATTACTGAAAGTGGAAGCCATGAAAATGAAAAGGGGTCTTGGGTACCATGCACAGTAATATTCTCGGATGTGTTGCTTGTCTCTGGTTATGGGGGAGGGGTTAGACACAGACCATGATGTGCAGCTGATTTTATGTTTAAAGAAACTGCTGCATAATTAAGAGTTTATATTTCAATAATTTTAACTGTCTACAACATTCTTACAAAAATTGTAATCAAAATCTAAATGTAAATTTATGTAATTTATATAATATAATTTTATATAATATGTAAATTATGTAATCATAATCAAAACCTGAATACATTTTTGCCAATGAAGTGATTAAAGGTAACAATTTTTATGAAGTCATTAGAAATGAACTATAAAATCTTATCAATCTGTCATAAACAGAATAATATTCAAGGAACAGGCAAAGCTGAAAAAATATAGGGATTGTTTGAGAAGGAAATGTGTAAATATCTCTCATTTTCACATCAACAAATATTTATTACCAGTCTTTCTGCATCATCAGTGGCCTGATTCTCACAAAATACAGCAACCCTAAATTCTATAAGTACCAGTAAACACAACCAGCCTGCACCTTATTCGCACTGAAATGTCATCCCTAACCCTAATTCTAAGAAATGTATTACATGAATAAATTCAATTAAATATGCATTAAAACATGTAGAAATGATGATGATATTAACCCTTCCAAAAGACCAAACTCAACAAAACATATACAAATCACTGTCATACTAGGAAATGCACATCAAATGGCGCATCAAATATTTCCATTTGGAGTAGTACAAGTGAATGTATAAAAAGTTTTCTATGTAATGTTCCTGGAATTGTTATTCAGTATTTTTTTTTTTTGTAAGTAGAGTTATGCTTCTTTAAATGAGAAGCGTTTCTGTTCATTTTTACTTGTCTCTTGAAGAACCAAAAGAGATGCCTGACTATTAGTGAGAGATGAAATAAGCTAGTGAATTTAATATAAAAAGAGGATGGAAAGAAGCCTAACCATAAAGTGTTTTCTGTTTGTAAAAGGAGACTTGGTGTCCAGAGCAGAGGATCAAACCACACTGAAGGAAGACCCTGAGGCAAAACTGGAAATTGTTCCTGGCAGAGGAATCCAGAGTGATCTACCAAAATAAATAGCTTTATACAGAATACTTAGAAGAACTTGAATTTTATTTTTCTTTTTGTATACTAAACTATACTTTACTGGTTGACTTGGCTGCTTTAACTTTCTAAATGTATATTTCCTAATCCCCTGAAGAAAATACCATATAATCGTTCTAATGACATCAAAACTTGAAATTCTTGTCATTTGAAAACAAGCATTAAAACAGCAATGCTGCATTTATTCTAAAAAGAAAAAAAATCAAACCTAGTCAGGAAAAAAAATACCCGCCAATAACTGCACTAAAACTCCAAACATAGCATGTAAAAAGTGCAGTAAGCACATCTGTTATGTGGTTTCCATTCTGTCTTGGCATGATTGAATGCCACCCTCCCACTTTTTTTCTTTTCTGGGTTACACACTCTCTCGCTCTCTCTAAGATTTATCTTCAGTTTTATTTTTTCCTCACTTTTAGAAAGCTACAAGCTATTGCCTAGTGTGTTTCCTTGTTTGCAGTTTCTTTTTTGCACTGATAGAAGTGGATTTAGAACTCTGACCAGATATTGCTTTTCATATGTTTAATTATTCTGAAGGAACTATTCTTATTGTTATATTTCTCCTTCTCAACACTCGCTGATGTGTAGAATTCTGCATTTCTGGTGGTTTATGTTTTAGCTTGACAGAAAGTTCTGAATTCAGCTCTAAGTGGTGAATTTTCCATACTTCCTAAATTCATTTCCTTGGAATATACACTTTCTGAGAGTTCCCCTTCCCTTCTTTTCTGTTCTGTTAGTCACTTGAAGTTCCTTTTTTACAACATTTTCAGACTGTAGTATTTCATTGTGTAAGTCCCCTTTTTTCGACTGGTTCTGTTCTTTCAGGCAGCTCCGTTAGAGTAGTTTTTTGATATATACATTATATATATATATATATATATATATATATATATATAAACTGGTGTAGGGTCTTCCTGTCTTGTATCGTTAGCAAAATTTTATATCATTAGGTCTTTCTAAGACTGTCTTCACCTTTATTGGATTCTAATGTGTGTAGTGGTTGTTGCCCCCATTTCTTTGTGAGTTAAACAAGGACACATTTGTAGGCTTTTTTAACTGATAGGCTACCATATCACTATGGGGAGTTATCAAAGCAACTGACTTCTTCCCATTGCTCTTTAAAGTGGAGAAAGATTTTTCCTATTATGTCATCTGATTATGTCGGCAGCAACTGGATGAGCTACTTTGCAAACCCAATTTTTACTTTACTTTTACTTAGTAATAGGATATTGTTTCTTATCCACATGAATTTGTCCATTTCTACTTTGTTAATCATTTTCGTCTTGCATGCAAACTGCCTGGGTCTAATTGTCCCTACGCTGTCTACCATATAATGCATTGTACCTAATTAATTTGGCAAGTGCACAATAATGGAACACAGTGTCAACCACCCTAGAAGGTGATTCATCACATTTTAGAGACATAGTATCACTATTAACATACTTTTCAGTGGTTAGTTTTCCCAGGTGTAACAGTATTCTCTCTCTCAGTACAGAATCTTACAGTGACCCATTTTCCATATTTGAAACTGAGTATGTGTACAGCTGTTACTCTTTTATCAGTATTTAACAAGGGTTTGATACAGGTCTAGACTGTTGAAATGTATATGTGGTTTTATGGCATACCAGTCTGTCAATAACTACAACAGAGCTTTTAGTCTTTAGGATCAGAGTAACAAGAGTGTGTATTTTTGTACTAAAATAAAATGGCTATGTTAGAGCATATATATTTTCTTCTAGTTCACTACAGTATTGGCTAATCAAGACAGATGGTTCATTTTTTCCAATACTCTTAGTACAGTATGAATTGGGAAACATTAATCGCACTGCACTGCACCCCAGAAATCTATTCCTGTAGTAGCTCTAAGATCTCCACGTTCCAGCACAACTACTACAGTGTCGGGGTAAATGAGCTGCAGCATGATTTACTTTTTATTTAGTTATTTGGTAACCAGATTGGTAGGCTTGTCCTTGAACCCTATAATAATATAATTATAATTATAATTCTTGGATTACTTTTATATATATATATATATATATATATATATATATATATATATATATATATATATATAGTAAATATCAGTATTCTATTATATTATTGAAGATGCATTTCTGCAAAAGACGAAGCCAAACTTAGTGAAAAATAGTACATAATTGGATATGATGAAAGCAACAATAACAATATGAATATATGCAATAAGACAGCTGAGACAATTCGGTTAGATACACATAATGTACACTTAGCAGTAGGATATTCTGGTTATGTTTGCTTAAAATTTAAACATTTTCAAAGGTGTACATGAAATGTAGCTACTGATATGCACTTTCCAAAGGGAAAGAACAGAACAACAGAAGACGAGACTGGCTTTGTCAAGTGTTTCTTCTTGTTTTGCATTGTTATGGACAACATGCTTGGGAACTTTTGTTAACCTTTGAATCATAAAAACAATTGCAGGGATATACTTCTGAGTTGTATAGGGTAGTTTTCTTTATAGAGTTTGGTGGAAAGGAGATTCTAGTTCATAGGAGCTAGCTGTTTTTCTAAATTTATGTATTCATGTTTGCTTTGTGCTAGAATGAACCTGCTATCTCTCTAAAATGAAAAGTCCTTCAGAGTTTGACAATAGGCTATAATATGTGGATTTGATTTGCTAATCTGTGGGAAAGCATGATGCAGTAATTGCTGTAAAAAAGTTAGGGTGGATGGAGGAAGTGAGGCATGGGTGGGGACTAATAATTGGATAGGTCTGTGAAGGGGGTATAGTAATGCCCAAACCAGGGAATGAAGAAATGAACCTGCAGATTTTGGTTTCTGAGATTTTGTATAAGTTGTGTGGTTTGACTCTTGTTTAATGTTATGCCCTTTGTTATACCTGCCTGGCACTCTGGTATCAGTCTGCACCAGGTCTACCAGCTGCTTACTCCCTCTCCTGGACTTAATTAAGTGCTGCTGAGGCCAACAGTGGAATAAGGCATCCAGAGACTTCAGCACAGTGCATCTGTCTGGGGAAGGGATTTTTCACTTATGACCTACTTGCTTCACCCCCCCCCCCCCGCAGACCTAATGGTATGCCTGGAGGTGGGCTTGCAATGGAAATTTGTGGTGTATCCCTCCACCTCTGCAGCAGTTCAGCCAAGTCTCCACCTTGTAGCCTCTTTAGGCATGAATACCAGTGTGTCTTTCTCAGCCTGCACCAAGGGTAGTCATAGTAGATGCCCATAGGTCCATCCACCCATAGTGAGATGGTAATGACCCTCCCTGCCTCTGTTCATCACCTGCTAATTGAGCCTGGGTCACCTGGGTTGTATTTGAGGCTTTATCCCTCTAAGGCACAGGTGCAGCATAATTTTATTGTATAGTAATGTTTTTTTTTTGCTTCTTACACTTCTTGTTTATTTTTGACAGGGAGAGGGAGTGAACAGAAGTAGCATTTATTTTGTAGTTTTTGAAAATAAGAATAATGTGAGAGGATTCCCCAGTATGTAAAACTGAGAAGACTTAGAGCAGAGAGGAAAGGTAAAGCAAAGAAGAGAAAGGAAGAATTATATTCATCCTGTGAATGCAGTAGGATGTAAAGAAGATAACTTGTGCTCATTGACATAAAGACTGCAGAAAGTGTGTATGCTTTAAATGTTAGGAAAACGTGATATAGATGGTGTGCACATTGACCACTGGTACACACTATAATTCATGGTGGCGAGAGGGAGGGATATGAATTGTATATAATTTACACCATAAATGTGCAGCTGCATAGAACCATGGCTATCTGTAGTTTCTAGTTTGCACTCTTGTAAATATAGAGTCAGTAGAAAGAAGTTAATATGAAATTAGTATATTGAAAATGTGTAGATGTTTTAGTTTTATTTGCAGACAACCATTCCCACACAAAACTATGGAAGGGTACAAAAGAAAAATATTGTGTGTATTTGCAAACAGTCTGTGATAGACAAATTTGTACATTTACTCATTTCATTTGATAGACAAAAGTGTGACAATCCTATTTGTGTGGTTCTTAATGGGATAACTCTCCTGCTGGAAATGCAGGCAGGTAGTTTTGTCTTGCTGAAGAACTGGAAGTAATGCTGTATCATGTATGATAGCTTACCCAGATAATAGCGGCATTCAAAGAATATGGTTGAGTACAAAATGGTACACAAATTATAATGTGTAAAGAACTGATTTTTGTATTTCACACCAGAAACATGTTTTTGTTCTGAAAGGCATAGGTATAACAACTATAAGTTGCCACTTTGAGTAAAGCTCATAGTACTGCTTTGTTACAAAATAAATATTATGCAAAATTGCTTATCTAAAAGAAGCAGCTAATGATTGCTAGTTGATTTTTACGTACCAAGTTACCAGCCCTGACGCACAACCTTCAACGAAGGTATGGCCCTTCACGCATGTCTCCACGCAGAAGACGCTCTAGCTGAGAATCGAACCGGACAGACAATGCTACCGCAGCACCACCACCGCGGATAATGTGTCTTGTTTTCTCAATGATTTGTGATGAATACAGGACTATTTGTGTACTGCATAGATCGTCATGGAATAACAAGAAGGTGTTTGAGAAAGTGCAGAGATGTAGCAGCATTGACACAATTTAAATGTTTGTACTGACCGGGGAAAAGCCGAAAGACACAACAACAACTATTATACTGTTAATCAAGGATGTAATTATGATTGGAATGAATTGTACAGAATATTTTGTTTTCATGTGCTTCAAGTCTAGTTCTGCCATATTAGTTAGACTACATTAAATTATGTTGTACTTCACTTCATGCTACCAATGTATTTTGAACAAAAATGTCTTGCCTTAAACTGCTTTTGTGACTTTGGATGTATTAATGATGGACTGTAATAAGAGACCTCTTTAAAAAAGTTGCTCTGTACATTAGCAGTGTTCAGCCGTGGCACCTGGTTTGAACAGTATGCATATGCTATCTAGCTGAAGTAAACTAGCTTCCTTTAATTAATGTAAATTTTGACATTGTGTTGTGTTTTTTGTGTGTGTGTCTTTGTTGGCTGTAGCTGCGGATTACTTACCAGATGAATGTATAAAGGGGTATTTTCAGATAATTGTAGTGATTTTTGCTTACACCAGCTAAAAAAAACTATGCATTTAGTTACTAAATGTCTCACATAAGAAGAAATGTTTTTGTTAATGTGTTCCTGACATCCTGGCCCCAAACACATTTTTTGGTTGCAGAGTGCTATTACTTGTGCATAAGACACAATTTCAATCTCCCACAAGTGCAGTCATTTGTAACTAAGACCCAGAAGTAGGGAACTGGATTCAACTGCAGCCTGCCAACTGAGCTACACATAACTAGAAGTACTTTCTCCATTTGCTACCATGTTCTAGGAGAGGTTCTGATTGGTTGACAATCCTGGTAGAGGTGTGTTTTCTTTTTTTATTTAGAATGAGCAACTGCTGATCCCTTTTTGTATAGTTCTAGTTAACTTAAGACCTAATTTCCAGGGCAAGTTAAATTGCAAAGGATAGTTTGATATTGCATCTTTTTATTATTACATCTGTGTTCTGCATAGTATGATGAACAAAACTGAAAGATGACTCCTACCATGTGTCTGGGTGTAAACACACATACACACATGCAAGTGCACACACTGTGGTATAGTGATGAGCATTTTCATTTTTATTAAAACTTTATCAAATGCTTAACTGACATGCACAAGTGAGAGGATGGATGCACAAGTGAGAGGATGGAGATGTAGGGGGGAGTTACTAAAATATAATGGTGGACAAATATGCAGAACACACAACACACGCACATACATACACACAAATATATTTCGAGAGTGTTCAGATTGTCTCCATTATATGTCAATACCATGCACTTGTACTTTCACTGTTAAGATAATAAGTTGCACAACTGATGTTCATTCATGTGCTCTAACTCTAGTATACTTTGTTAAAGGCTGGACTCTGCTTTGTCTATAATATAAATTTATAAACAACGAACAGTGCAAAAAATATAAGGAAAAATCTAAAAGAACATTAAAAAAAAAATAAAAAAAATAAATTTAAATCGTTTTCTACCAAAAAAATTAAAAAGTAAAAAAGTTAAAGGCAGGCATAGGGATTCTATAAGTAAGGTTTTAGGAAGGTCTCTATTCTGCAAGATCATAGGCATCTAGGATTAAGCATACACAGGTCCTTCAATATAATTTATATTTAATATTATTTTTATTTTATTTTTTATTTAAATTTTTTTAAATATTTTTAATATTTTTTAGTGTTTTTTTGATTTTTTTTAGCCTTTTTTTTTCACAGGAAGGAATTCTGGCTTTTGTTTATGGAATTTCTAGATATTTCCAGGTGAATAATCTTAAGCTACTTACTTTAGGTGTGTTTCCTAATGTGTTTTGCTTATTCTATATGTTTTTTACACATACATATTTTTACACATCTTAATCTATATATTTTTAATTTTCTTGCATTTTTTGTAGTCTATCATTTTTTTTTTTCTTTATTAGCTGGCTTAAATTTTATATTTATCTTCATTTTTATATGATGTATATACTCTGATACTTCTATATTCTTATTTGTGTGTGACTGCAAGTATTTTTTTTATGTGTAGGGTATATTAGGTTAGACTGTTATTTTGTGTTTTTTGTTTTATGACATTTTATTTATGACTTAATGGTTCTAACAATGAGCTCTAGTATTTAAATATTTGTGTTTATTCCAATCAATGTCTTATTTTGCGAGTATAGCGAAAAAAGAAGAAGCTGGAAGCTAAAAAAAAAAACTATTTTGTGCTTTTATTTACTGTTTGATTTTTTTTTTTTATGTTTTTTTGTGTTGATGATTGTGCATCCCATGCCAGGATATCTTTATCTTACTTTTTGAACCGGATATCTTTCTGTCTTTTGGTGAGCATAGTGGTAGCATATATTGACCTATAATAGACTTTTAGAAAGTACTATTGTTGTTGTGCCAGCAACCGCTGTTATTAGTTGTTATTTGTTTTTTTTTTGGCTGGTACTACACCCCGAGGTTTGGAACTTTTAGCTGTTGGTTTTTAGTTATAATATAAATTTGGCTTATTTTGTACCATTCTGATCTGTTTGACAGGGTAATGTACACATAGGTTACACATTCTGAAATTAAAGACTAGTTTGGATTTTTATTTTTATAGCTGTACTTTTGCTTTTCTCCAAAAATCTTCCTGCATAATTATTATTTTTCTTTCTTTTTTTTGTTTTGCTTTAACAATAATTTACATTGCATAGGTGTAGGAGATCAAATTAAACTTTTTATACTGAGATGTTGCTCCAATTAATACTGTCAGACAACAGAGAGACTCTTAGAAAAACATCATTAATTTTACAGACACACACACACACACACTCACTATCTCAGATGATTGGCCACTCTGGTGGCCTAGAGAGATACAGCCCAGCCAACCCTGGTTCATTTAGTGGCCTAGGTAGCTGACATGGCAGTTGAGGAAGGATTGGCCTTACTGTCCTGGGGGGAGGGAGGTCTTGCACACATTCCTTACATGATCACTTAACCAGACACTACTCCTATTTTGCCTCTATAGATGGATCACTTGCATCAGTGCTGTTCACTGCTTAACAAATGAGAATGAATAAATTAATGAAAAATAACTGGCTGCTGCTCTGAACATTAAACTACAAAAGTTGCAATCTATTATTTCTCTAGTGGCTGCAGTACCTGTGATCTTATTTGTGTAATTAGTTAAGATGGGCATTGGATATTATCTTCCCTCCTAATAAGGAAACAAATAAGAATCAATATTCAGCAGGAATGATCACTGTTGGATTATTCAGCAGCAGTCTTGTAGGGTGCATATTTAGCTGACAGCATCCTAAAAAGAACCTTTATTTTCCGTAAGTAGTTGGACACTGAGACTCTTACAAGTGCTGGAATTTTCAGCAGTCCCACAGGAGGTGTCCTCTCCCATTTAATGAATGCAGATGTGCTTTGCCTCTAGATGTCAGAGTGGAAAACCATAACAACTTTGGAGGTTTACTTGATTCAACCAGCTAAACCCTTTTCATTGACTTTTGTGTTATGAATTTAAGTTAAGTTGGGGTAAGTTGAAGACTATAAAGCTTTGAACACTATAAAGCTTGTGCAGTGTTTAGTTGTAATCCAACTAAAAATAACAAAAAGATGACAAATTACCCCCCCCCCAAAAAAAAAATAGAACACAAAACTTAAATAATATTCAAAAGTGAAATAATTAAAATTATAAATATCCATATTTATCAACGAGAAATAAAGAATTTTGGAAAGGAAGAAGCAAATCTATCTGTAGAAACAAAGAAAATGAGCTAAAAATAACTGAATGATTCAAATTAAAAGTAATTATGAAGTGGAAGAAGCATAACTGTCTAAAACATCTGAGTAACTGAAAAGAAAAAGTTAAAACTGACACATGGTCATGTTGTAATTCAAAACAGGCAAATCTGACTATTTAAAAAAGTCATGTAAAGGTCCAGCACAACTGGATGAAGTCAGCCATGAAGTAATCAGCAATATGACTTTGCACTTGAAAACCATGTTGGCTCAACCCTCAGCTCTGTGGTACCATAGCATGGGACAGGTTGCAGAGAGACAAAACAGTCTAGGTGAAAGAAACTGGAAACCTCATGTTTTCACAAAAGTAGATGCCTCTCCTGTTGTAAAGACACTGTAGTAAATATGAATAACTTGAAAGACTTTCTCATCCAAGTATTGATAAAAGCACCCATCCATTTCATAGAGCTGCTCTGACAGCTGACAGAATCAGTGGTCCGGCAACAAAGCAGTTCCATTATTAATTCAGTTGTTGAATAGCTAATTAGAAGTGACAAGTCAGTGATGTAGAGTACATCATATACTGAATAAAAGAATATTTATTTATTTTTTATTAACTGCGTAGACCTATTTATTTATTTTTTTATTTATTAACTGCGTAGACCTATTAGACAAACACATAGCTTTTCATTGAATACCCAAGAACTTTGTGTGTATAAGTGACTCACAACACGCAGATTGCACATGGAAATTGTGGGCTTTAAAGCCAGGACTACAACATGATGTGTATTAGCCCTAAGTCAAGCTGCTGATTTAGCGGCAGATTTCTGTGTAAAGCTTCGTTTGTCCAAGCTGTCAAGTGTCTGACTGTGAAGAGAAGGTAGGTATTAAGGTGCATCTTGTCAATACATCAAATAAGAGCTTGGCTGTGTAACTGGCACTTTAAGGACTTGAGATAGCTTTCATCACATGAGGATAAAGTTAGATGACATAGCAGAGGACAGGAAGTTTGTATAGTAGCTAGAGATACAATACTAGAGCAGAGGACAACAATAAGCATATCACATTCCCTTTAATCAAGTGAAGATAAGCTGACGGGATGATTACCAGTAAAATTTTAATGCAACCAGAACTAGTACAGAAGAATGTCAGTATAGTATGTATATAACAAAAATTGAGGGCAAAGCAAATGTTGGCATTCAGGTTAGGCAGCCAACCACAATCATCTTCTTCTCCTTAAAATTGTAAAAAAATAAGCGGTTTATAGTTCATTATGTAATACTGTGTCTACTGATCTAGTTAATTATATTTTATTTCTGCTGCCAAAGTGTGTGTGTGTGTGTGTGTGTGTGTGTGTGTGTGTGTGTGTGTGTGTGTGTGTGTGTGTGTGTGTGCGCGTGTGTGAGATGGAGAATACTTAATGAAAGCACATAATGTACTCCAGCAAATATAGTCGTATAGTCCTAAGGCATAAAAAAGAAGAGAATAAAGTTTGAGCTGCATAAATCTACAAAGAGTTGTAATTCTAGAAATGTTTTTATACCGGTAATTCATCATTTAGTTGCTCTCATTTCTATTGCATGCCAAAGTTACTTGACTGTTATTTTTCCAGAACCAAACATTCAGTTCTGGAAGGGTTAACACTACAGGGTGGTCTGGTGAGCTCATTAGTCTGAGCTGAAAGTGAACTTGCTCATAGGTTGGTACTAGGCTATCGGCCCTAGGGCCTATACAAGCCTAGCCATAACAATTCCCTGGATATTTCTTCCCACAATATTTACTTCCCTGGACCCCTGTCTAGCAGGGTGGCTGGCATGATCCCCAGGGTGAATTTCCTATCTCCCATCCAATCATCAAGGTTCCTTTTGAAGAGGGCCAAGGAGGCACTCTGTTTCACATGTATGGACAGTCTATTCCAGAGTATGAGGAGTCTCTGGGTCAGGAACCTATCCTTCCAGCATGTTTTGTTCATTGTGATGACAAGATTTAGATCCCTGGAGCTTGTGGCTCTGAGGGATTGGGATTTCTTGTCCAACAGCTCGGGGTTTGACATGGCTTTGTATGTTAAGCGGAGATCGCCTTTGTGTAGACGATATGCCACAGAGTATAGCTGGAGTTTTTTTAGATGGTCAGCATATGGCATCTACTTTAGGCCTGTGATTCCTTTAGTGAGGTATTTCTGTGGCCTTTCCAGCTGTTGCAGATGTCTTGTGAGGTACATACCAAACTGGGCATTATACTCTAATGGGTTTAATGAGGGATGAGTACAGTGGGACAGTGACCTCCTTTTTTCTAGATAAAAAGCCCTTATTGATGAGGTGTGCCACATAGAAGGATTTCCTGACTGTTGTGGTGATGTGGTTATCGAATGTGAGACCACTGTCCACCTGTGTCCCTAATTCTCTCATCACACTTTCTATGTTTAGTGTACTGCCACCTATGTGGTAATTCATGGGTACATGCTTTTTTCCAAAGGAGATAACTATACATTTCTTGGCATTAAGCTTGAGCCCATGGCTCTGGCACCAGGCACCTGTTTCTGTAAGGCCCTTTTATAGAATATCCACATCATTTGAGGATTCAATAATGGCTCCCAGTTTGCAGCCCTCTGCAAAATTTGTTCGCCAAAGTCCCTTAGTGTTGGTCTGTACTTCAGAGAAGTAGATGCCAAACAAGAGTGGTCCCAGGACTGAACCCTGAGGTACTTCACTTGTCACTTATCTGGAGCTGGATTTGGAGTCTGCTACTTTTACAGCCTGGGTTCTGTCAATAAGCCAGCTAGCAACCCATCGAGTGATGTAGGGATTTATGCCCAGCTTAGTAAGTTTATCTATGATTCCAGAGTGGGGGATGGTGTCGAAGGCCTTGGCAAGGTCCAGATAGGCTGTGTGAACCACCTTACCCTTGTCCACAGCTCTGGAGACTGATTCAAAGAAGTCAATCAGGTTCAGGAGACAAGATCAGCCCTTCACAAACCCAAACTGGGTGGGGTCCAGTGTTTGAAGGTTGCCAATGTCTTTGTTTATAAGTTCCATGATAATGCGTTCCATGCCCTTGCAGATCAGGCTCATCAGACTGATGGGACCGGGTGGATCCCCCCTTGTGGAGTGGGATAACTGTAGCTATGTGCCACTCAGGGGGCACGAAGCCTGAGGTGAGGCTATGATTAAACATGACACTTAGGTGAGGTGCCAGTTCATTTTGTAGTTCATGTAGTACACAGCCTGGGATGTCATCTGGACCCATGGATGCTGTTCTTAGCTTTGGAGAGTGCAGTTTCTACCTGTGTGGCTGTGATTACCGGAATTTGGCAATCTTTTGGTATTGAGGTGGGCCCTTTAGGGGGTGAGAGGGGGGTGAAGTTGGCACTAAATCGATCTGCCAGGATATTGGCAATATCCTTGGGATCAGTATATTTAATGCCATTCTGTTGTAGCTCAGAGCAGATCTGAGCATTGCCATTTAGATTCTTGGCATAACTATAGAATGCCTTGTGGTTGTCTTTGGAATCTTTGACAATTTTATTTTCGTAACTAGCTTCTGATGATTTTATGAGGGATCTCAGCTTCTTACTGAGGCTGGTGAGGGAGTGTTTTGCATCCTGGGATTTTCCTCTTTTCTGCAACAGTTTCTTCCTTCTGTTGTATAGTTTGTTTATAGCAAGGGACCACCAGATTGGCTTTCTTTTTCTGGAGGAGAGCATCTTGGTTCTATTTGGGATGGCATGATTCATGCATGAGTGGATGTGCTCGTACAGTGCCTTAGTGTAGGATTCTGCAGTCGAACTTTCAGATCCCGTCTGCATGGGTGTCATGAAGTTTGTCACTTCTGACTTCAGTAGCATGAAGTTGGCTTTGGAGAAGTTTTTTAGGGAGGTTTCCTTGGGGGGGGGGGGGGGTGGGATGTGGATGTCAAGGGTGATTTGCTTATGGTCAGACCTGACCAATGAGGGGATGACCACTGGTGTGGAGCATCTATCTCCCATGTTGGTAATGTCCAGGTCTAGAATATTGGAGCCCCTGGTGGGACAATGGATTAGTTGATCCAGGGCGTTGGAATTTATGAATTCCAAGAACTGTTGGGAAAAGGAGTTGGTACCCGAGTAGTTTTCCCAGTTAATGGCAGGGTAGTTTAAATCACCCAGTTTTAGGGTGGCTGTATCTTAATATTTTCCAGTATGTTTAGAAAGGTGTAGTGAGAATCTTTGGGCATGCTGGGGGATCTGTAGCGAGCTACAGTTTGGATTGCAGTCTTACCTAATGTTAGTTGCACCTGGAGAATTGGAGATGCATTGTGTTGGGCAACTAGCCTGGAGGTGTGAATATTCTTGGTGAATATGGATACTCCTCCACCTTTAGTGTTTCGGTCTTGGTTTTGTGGCCGAAAAGTGTGGTAAGAGTTGTAGCCTGGTATTGCAGTGGTGCTTTCTGGAACCTTGAACCTGGTCTCAGTTACTGCACAGATATCAATGTTCTCCATTTTTAGGAGTGCCTCGAGAGAGTGCATTTTGAGGTTTAGACTTCTAGCATTGAGTAGCATTATCTTCAGATTTTGCATGCTTGTATCTGTTACTGTGGTGGTTTGTCCTTTTGAACCTTACCTTAAAAAGGATAGGGGTGGCAAGAGCTTTAGCCAGTAACCTGAATCCCAGGGGTGACGTGTGCAGACCATCTCTGGCAAAGCATCGTAGTTTGTCGATCATGTCTTCCCAGGCAGACAGATGCTGGATCCCCTTTGAATGACACCAGAAGCTTAGCCAATTGTTGAAGTCAATAATTTTGTCCTTATACTGTGGTATCATTCTGGGCGAAGGCATGATGCTACTCCGGGCTAGGGTCATACCTGCCTGGGCCACATGATCGAGAGCTCTTCCATGTTTCATGTAGTCCAGGGCGATGCATCTCAAGTCATTCACTCCAGCATGGACAATGGCAGAGTTGTATTTGTACTTGTTGTGGAGTGACTTGAGTGCATGTAGCGGATCCTGACACCCGACAGGCAGCTGACTGTAATTTTCTCCTTGTTCAGCCTGGTGAGTGGGACATCAGTGTGCCTGACTAGAGTCACCTATGACTAAAGTGTTGGGTACACTGTCTTGCCTTAGGGGCTGTTGTTGGGTGGCACACAGGTGTTGTGAGCTATGTGTCACTTTGGTTGTGACTAGTGTTTGTTTGCATTTCAGCTTTGGAGGTCCTTATCCGCATATGTGGGTTTAGTGTTGCTATGTGTGGGTGTTGATGGTGTGGGTTTTGAAGGGCTATGTGTTGCTTGAGGTGTAGTGTAGGTGTAAACCATCTCCTCTTGACTGTCTATCACAATCTTGGCTGGAGAGAGCTTTGCTTCCAGTTTGGCTATGTAAGTGCATCTCTCACAGGCTGTAGTGTTGGGTGGTAGGAGGAGAAGGTTGTCTATGTACATGAGGCAGTTGCTGCATTGCCGCAGTATGCCCAGATTCACCAGGTGGACAGGAGAAATCACTAGAAGCTGACGCTTGGACATGCCTGTTTAGGTGCTTTTTTTTGTCTATTGTAAGACCTGTTTTCCCTTACCTTTGCAAGGTACTTTGCAATTATAGGCTGTTTAGTGCTTACAATTAATTTCTCCTTATTGAGAAGGAGAGTTGAGTGCTTGTATCAGTTTCAGGCTTCCTAATGTTTTCCAGCAGGTTCTAGAGCAAGTGCTAGTCCCAGGGGTTTAGAATTTAGTGCTACTACTGAGAAACCAGCTAGTTCTAAGGGAAAATTTGAAGAGCAGACTTTTCTGGCACCTGGAAGAATAGTTTAACTGTAGCCTTGTGGTGGTGCACGATGTGAAAAAATGTGCAAACACATGTGTTTTAAAGCCGGAAAGTTGAAAGGGATAGAAATGAGCCCAAAAAGGCTAATAAAATTACAGTTTCAGAGCTGGAAACCACTCCTCTAGTTTTAGGCAGTACAATGCTCACCAGTCCCACTGGTAAGCAGTCGGACTTCCCTCTACCACACCAAGGTCTGGATAGCTGTGAACACAGAAAATAAAGTCCTGAGACAAGCAAAGCCTGGGATATGGACTGGCTAGAAAAGGTGGGAAACGAGCAAACAAGATAGTATTTCTTTTAACTAAAAAAAAAAAAAAAAAAAAACAGGCTAAACAATGCAATAATACAGCAAATAAACACATAAAAGGCTAACACACGAGTGTGTAGTCCTAAACAGTAAATGCAATTAAAACTCTACAAAATTAGCAATTTAAAACCTTTTTAAATGAAGCAAGGCAAGTGCACAACTGAAAAACGATTTAAGAGGCAGTAATACAGCAGAATAAGTAGCTAGTCTACATAGAGAAGTCTATATATACAGAAAAGCAGCTAAAACACACAAACAATTCAGATGCAGTGCAACCTAGAGCACTTGAGGAGTTTTAGCAATATTAAGGCAATTACAGTTTTAATATATGCTCTAAAATATACTCTATATTTCCAAAATGTTTGAGAAGCACAGTCGGAACACAAGGAGATTTAGGCAATTTTTTATATATAGAAAGGGAGAAAGGAGCAACAGAAGGCCTTCTCAGATGTTCTCTCTGTGTTAGGTAGAATGAGTTAATGACACTAGACTGGGAGGAGTGTCCCAGATCAAATTTGCAGTAGGGGCGGGCAACTGCAAAGCCACAAAGTATACTAAAGCTATTAGCCTCCACTCTAGACAGTAAACACTACTGTAGCTCACCTGACACATTCAGCTTTATTATTTCTTGCTGCTTTTCTGTTTGTTGATTATCTGATAGTATTTGTATACTGCTTTTATGTACTTTAAATAATATTTCACATTTTGCAGTCATTATTCTCATTTCTTCAAGATTGCTTTAGAGATTAATTTAAATTTTCTAGTAACTATAGCCTATGGCCAGAGTCCATTCTGATACGATTTTTGCTGTAGCATTTTTGAAATACACAAGCCATTTGTGTGATTTGTACACTGAGTAGCTGCCTTTCACTCTGAGAAGGCTAACCTTACAGAGAAAAATAGCGGCAGACTTCAGGTTATTTAGTGTAATGCAGTTTAAGGTGAGGATCGCCTCTGTGCATTGGATTGTTAGGTTTCTAGCAGGCACAGAACTAATAAGTAAATTCTTATCATAAGCTTATCACGAAATTGTAAATAGCAGTTGGCCTAACATCAACAATTATTTATTGTAATAATTGTATTTCTGCTTGTTTATGAAGCTTTTACAATCTCTACAATGAGCAGAAGGTATCCATCACTATAGTATCTAATGACCTGACTAATGTAAACCTTTAATGGAAGGATGCAAATTGGCATAACCACCCCATAAGTAGGCGTCACCCAGAAGAGGGTTAAAATAAGACCATTAATTATAAACTAATTTTATAAAGGAGCTTCAGATAAAATTTGGATTGTTTATTTATTACATTTATTCTGATCAAAGTTCACTTTTTAAAGCAAATAGATCAGATGACTGCAGGAATGGATTTTTGCAGTGCTGTATTAAAACTGCCTTGGCACAGCGTAAAGTAAGACAAATATAGCTAGGTACTTTGTGTTCTGCTTAAAATTACTTCATGTCAATACACTTACAGCAACACAAACAAAACCAGTGAAATGAGACAATTGCAAATGCCAAAACCTTGGGCAACACACTCTGTACAACCAGCAGCATCAGAATCCACTATAATTCTATAACAAACCTGAGACAATCCTGTACCATATATTCCACTCTGTAACATGTGAATGCTTTTGTCAAACATCTCTATGCTCTGTTTCATTAACTTTCTGCAAGTTTAAAACCACAAGTTTGCACCTCTTTAAATACTGTAGCAATGTAAATAAAAGTCAGTGTTTTCATCCCCCCCCATGCACATGTATACTTAAGTGTACTAACTCCAAATTAATGAAAAACAAGCACAAATTAAATAAAATAAGAAGGGCAAATGTAGCTCAGTCTCCACATCTAAAGACCACGAATCCAACAGTTCCAAAAGATACTTTATTAACAAAAATAAATCACTGTGTTGGCACTTTCGTTTAAAACCATTTTAGACATTTTAAAAATTGTTACATCATATCCTTTTGTACTGCCACATATGTCCCTAAAAGTGTTTATAAGTATATCAAATAATAAATATGACTATAAATGGAAAGTTAAAATATTATAAATCTGTCATATAAATACATTATAAATTCATGCAAAAAATTCATGTAAAAGTCCTAAAATTACATAGACAATGCAAAGTACATACATTAGAAAAACAAGACAACAGTGATTTATTTTTGTTAATAAAGTGTCTTTTGGAACTGTTGGGTTTGCGGTCTTTAGTTGTGAAGACTAAGCTACATTTGCCCTTCTTATTTTATTTAGTTAACTCCAAACTCTCATACCATGGAGTAAGATCTAAAGTGTGTGAAAGTCACTAATATTTTGGAAGGCATGCTTGATGAAATGATTTAACTGTTCTGTTGCATTATTACAATGCAAATTGACACTGAGAAATGGTATTCTTAGTAATATTTTGAAGTTGAGTTTCTAATTTGGGGGTGGGGACATTGCAGGATTTATGTGCTGAGATGCAGAAGATATGATTGTTGCTGAATCAGTTGATGGAAGTTCTCTGTGCAACCAGGCTACAATCTAAGTGGCATCTAAGAGAGTAAGTAGTAATTTTGAAGCTAATTGGGGGTGAAGTTGGGAAAGGCTGGTTCTTTCAATTACAAGTAGCCAGTTTGCACAAGATAGGGAGGTGCTGTGGTATTCCTATTCAGATGATAAAAGGATGAAATGGCATATTTTATTGTAGGAGGTCTGAAGCTTGTGAAGATTTTTATTGGAAGAGTAGGCAAGCAAGGAAAGACTATATCTGAGTTGGGGGGGGGGGGTAAACGTTCCCCTAACCTATATTAAGCAACCTTCATAGGGTAAGGGAATGGGAAATATTTTTGCAGGCAAAGAGAATTGAGATTTTTTTTAATCCTTCCATGGGACCTTGCCCAATGGCCTAGTTTATCTATGCCATAAGATATTATTCATTCCAAGTGAAGAGTCCTCTGGTGCACACATTCCTGTTTAGGGCCCTGGATGATGGAATTATTCTCTGTGAAGTAAGAATTGGGCATTAGAGAATGGGCCAGGATAGTACTGTTGTGGAGGACCCCATTCCTTTCCTCCAGGTGGATAGCTGACTCACAATTGCTGCAAGGTGGGAGCATGATGTGCATCATTCATGTTTCAGTGACGTAGATGGGAGCATGCGCATTATTTTCTCATCCACATCATCCATGCCTCAGTGATACATGCACTGCTTCATAATGCAGACATGTCCTCACCTCCTCCATAGGTAATTATATACTGTCCAGCTGGTGTTGTGGCAGGTTAGGATGATTGAGGTGGTGTCAGCTGCTCAAGCCCATCCACTCTTGCCCAACTCCTCAGCATCTGTGTAGCTAATCAAACATGGGTCACTTTGGTTATAGCCATAGCTTTAACCCTCAACACCACTGGGCTGGATAGGATAATTTTATTTTTAATGAGATTAACATAGGTGGGCATAGAGAGGGCTGGGTCTAAGCACATTCCACTGTATTTGAAAGAAGGACAGGTTCTGTAGGGTAGTATTGATAAGTGGGAAATATGTCAGTGGAAGGGATAGACTTCAGCATGGCAGAAGATCCAAACTCCAAAGCAAATGCTCTTGCTTTTATCCCACGTGAGAGTTAGTGTTTTTCATCATGCATGAGGAAATTAGGTCCTTCAATAGTTTGTTAACTTTGTCTGCAAATAGACTTTACTGAGAGCAAGGTTGTTTGGAAAGTGTAGGTTAGAGGGTAGTGAGGTGATGAAAAGGGAGAAAAAGAAAGGGGACCCAAACAGAGCCTTGTGGAATTTAAACCGTGTAAATTGAGTCT